>NC_069504.1:726385424-726583540 GCF_027579735.1 Bombina bombina
TTGAAACAATTTGCTAGACAAAGTTAAAAAAAAAAATTATTAATTAAATGACTCTCAATTTAATGGTATGTTTTAATCTTACCTATTTGTTAATTATATCCTCTGGTTCACTTGCTTTAGAGTATTATTTGTCCCACAAACTGTAGCAGGAGGTTTTCACTTGCTCTTCCTTGCAGCCTCTTCTTTAACTGACACTTGACAGTTACAGCATCAACCACCCATCATAATGGTGAAGCTATCTGTTGCCTAGCAACAGCTCTATCTGCTTTGTTTCAGCAAGGTAGGTTGACATAACAATGATGATTACACTTGCTACATCAAATTAGGTGGAAGAACCAAATATATGTAGAAAAGAAATAGAAAAGGAAGGATTAGGAAGAGACAAATAAAGGACCTCTTTAAGACTAAACTACAAGTATAAGCACATCTGTCACATTTTGTGTTTCTGTTATTGCTTGATAGAAATATTTTCTGTTTGGGTGCGAAATGCACATGTTTGATTGGCCAATACCCACACAGTTTAAGTCACATGACAATAAATTGTCAAATGAATGACCAGTGCTCTTTTCTATTTTAGCATAAATCCATATTATTTCCCCACTAGCACTGATGTCTATAACTAGCCATCATGAATCATAAAAAATCTATGATGCCATAAAAGGGATTCTCATACTCCCCTAGGTATGCCCGTATTGCCTGCTGCATGTGATCCCCAGCCCCCGTGATCCCCCAAAGAAAAAAAAAAGAAAAAAGAAAGAAAATACATTTTTTGGCTGAATAAATATAATTTCTCCTATAGCCCCCCTATTGGACAAATTATATTTATTCAGCCAAATAATGTTCCAGTCTAGACTGTCCAGTTTCATAAAAAAAAATCTCTTTTATATACCTCTATACCTCTCTACCGCACGTGCGGTAGAGAGGTATAGCCTGCCATAGCCCGTTCCATATTTTTTCTATGTGTCTGCTGTGCTGCCCACAACAGAGCCTATACCTTTCTTAATCACACAAATTTCAGTGTTGGGCCATTTCTATGGGGAAGCACTTTTTTTTAAAGTTTCCTTCTTTTTTTTTGCTGGCTGTGATGATCGACTCCACATAAGCCAGGAACAGGAAGCAAGTAACAGGAGTGCTGCTCAGTGCACATCCAGTAGCCAGTGGGTGATTTGGGGATACTAAGCCTGGTGGTGTCACAGCATTGAGAAGGTAATACGTTACTCTTACTATACCGGTCGTTATAGGCTCTGTCTCCACCATGACACCATCCAGAAAGAGGAGTCCCGTTGGCTGCCAATTCTATATTTTTCTTGCTTGCTGTGATCATTCTATATTTTCCTTGCTTGCTGTGATCATGGATAATCCATGATCACAGCAAGCAAGGAAAATATAGAATTGGCAGCCTCACGCTGTAAGCCAAAACAAGGGACTGAAGCAGTTGTGACTCGTGGGCTCCATAAAAAGAGCTATTTTGTTCTAAAGCAGACAGACATGCAAATCAGGCTTTATTAGATCAATAGTTCACTCAGAAAATAAATCACCTCTTTTTATGGAGACCACGAGTCACAACTGCTTCAGTCCCTTGTTTTGGCTTACAGCGTGAGGGTGTCAGTGTTAAAGCTCCTAGGCAGTAAACAGTTAGGCACCCTGTTTATTGTCCTGCAAGCATAATGTTTGTCAGTAGCAAGGACTGTTATCAGTAGTAAAACGAGTGTAAGGAAGGGGCTATAAATGATTTTATTTGGTGCAGTCAACTCCTATACTGCCCATTTTCATTTGTCTGCCGTTGCAGTATGATCTCCATCCTAACTTCTCAGCCTTGATAACAATCTCTAAACAAACAATTACTGCCTGTGATCCAGGGCCGGCGCTTGCATACAGGCAGGCTAGGCAACCACCTTAGTGCACCAAAACAGTGGGGTCGCATTCTTGGAGCGGCAACAAACTAACGGCTAGATTACGAGTCTTGCGTTAGGCTTAAAAAGCAGTGTTGGCCGGTCCCAACGCTGCTTTTTAACGCCCGCTGGTATTAAGAGTCTTGCAGGTACAGGTGTACCGCTCACTTTTTTGGCCAGACTCGGAAATACCACAAATCCACTTACGTCAATTGCGTATCCTATATTTTCAATGGTTGCATAGCGCCGGTATTACGAGTCTTACCAAAAGTGAGCGGTAGACCCTCTCCTGTCAAGACTGGAACCGCATTTAAAAGTCAGTAGTTAAGAGTTTTACACTACAATGCCGTAGCATAAAACTCTTAACTAAAAAGTACACTAACACCTATAAACTACCTATTAACCCCTAAACCAAGCCCCCCCCCCACATCGCAAACACTAAAATAAAAATTTTAACCCCTAATCTGCCGAACCGAACATCGCCGCCACTATAATAAATATATTAACCCCTAAACCGCCGCACTCCTGCCTTGCAAACACTAGTTCAATATTATTAACCCCTAATCTGCCATCCCTAACATTGCCGACACCTACCTACATTTATTAACCCCTAATCTGCCACCCCCAACGTTGCCGCCACTATATTAAAGTTATAAACCCCTAAATCTAAGTCTAACACTAACCCTAACCCCCCTAATTTAAATATAATTTAAATAAATCTAAATAAAATAACTATCATTATCTACATTATTCCTATTTAAAAGTAAATACTAACCTATAAAATAAACCCTAAGATAGCTACAATATAACTAATAATTACATTGTAGCTAGCCTAGGGTTTATTTTTATTTTACAGGCAAGTTTGTATTTATTTTAACTAGGTAGAATAGTTATTAAATAGTTATTAACTATTTAATAACTACCTAGCTAAAATAAATACATTAGTACCTGTAAAATAAAAACTTACCTAAGTTACAATTACACCTAACACTACACTATAATTAAATTAATTCCATAAATTAAATTATCTAAAGTACAAAAAAACCCCACTAAATTACAGAAAATAATAAACAAATTACAAGAATTTTAAACTAATTACACCTAATCTAAGCCCCCTAAAAAAAATAAAAAAGCACCCCCAAAATAAAAAAAGCCCTACCCTACACTAAATTACAAATAGCCCTTAAAAGGGCCTTTTGCGGGGCATTGCCACAAAGTAATCAGCTCTTTTACCTGTAAAAAAAAAAGTACAAATCACCCCCCCAACATTAAAACCCACCACCCACACAACCAACCCTACTCTAAAACCCACCCAATCCCCCCTTAAAACAACCTAACACTAACCCCTTGCAGATCACCTTACCGGGAGATGTATTCACCCAACCGGAACGAAGTCCTCAACCAAGCCGGAAGAAGTCTTCATCCAAGCCAAGCATAGTGGTCCTCCAGATGGGCAGAAGTCTTCATCCAGACGGCATCTTCTATCTTCATTCATCCGGCGCAGAGCAGGTCCATCTTCAAGACATCCGACGCAGAGCATCCTCTTCATCCGAAGGCTCTTCTCGAATGAAGGTTCCTTTAAATGACGTCATCCAAGATGGAGTCCCTTCAATTCCGATTGGCTGATAGAATCCAATCAGCCAATCGAAATTAAGGTAGAAAAAAATCCTATTGGCTGATGCAATCAGCCAATAGGATTGAAGTTCAATCCTATTGGCTGATCCAATCAGCCAATAGGATTGAGCTCACATTCTATTGGCTGTTCCAATCAGCCAATATAATGCCAGCTCAATCCTATTGGCTGATTGCATCAGCAGCCAATAGGATTTTTTTCTACCTTAATTCCGATTGGCTGATAGAATTCTATCAGCCAATTGGAATTGAAGGGACGCCATCTTGGATGACGTCATTTAAAGGAACCTTCATTCCAGAAGAGCCATCGGATGAAGAGGATGCTCCGCGTCTGATGTCTTGAAGATGGACCCGCTCCGCGCCGGATGGATGAAGATAGAAGATGCCGTCTGGATGAAGACTTCTGCCCATCTGGAGGACCACTTCGCCCGGCTTGGATGAAGACTTTTCCCGGCTTGGTTGAGGACTTCGGCCCGGTTGGGTGAAGACGTCTCCCGGTAAGGTGATCTTCAAGGGGTTAGTGTTAGGTTTTTTTAAGGGGGGATTGGGTGGGTTTTAGAGTAGAGTTGGTTGTGTGGGTGGTGGGTTTTAATGTTGGGGGGGGCGATTTGTACTTTTTTTTTACAGGTAAAAGCTGATTACTTTGGGGCAATTTAGTTAATTTATTTCATTATAGAGTAGTGTTAGGTGTTAGTGTAACTTAGGTTAGGTTTTATTTTACAGGTACTTTTGTATTTATTTTAACTAGGTAGTTATTAAATAGTTAATAACTATTTAGTAACTATTCTACCTAGTTAAAATAAATACAAACTTACCTGTAAAATAAAAATAAACCCTAAGCTAGATACAACGTAACTATTAGTTATATTGTAGCTAGCTTAGGGTTTATTTTATAGGTAAGTATTTAGTTTTAAATAGGAATAATTTATTAAATGATAGGAATATTTATTTAGATTTATTTAAATTTTATTAAGGGGGTGTTAGGGGGTGTTAGGGTTAGACTTAGGTTTAGGGGTTAATAACTTTAATATAGTGGCGGCGACGTTGGGGGCGGCAGATTAGGGGTTCATAAGTATAATGTAGGTGGCGGCAGTGTCCGGAGCGGCAGATTAGGGGTTAATAATATAATGCAGGTGTCGGCTATGTTGGGGGCGGCAGATTAGGGGTTAATAAGTGTAAGATTAGGGGTATTTAGACTCGGGGTTCATGTTAGGGTGTTAGGTGTAGACATAAATGTATTTTCCCCATAGGAATCAATGGGGCTGTGTTAGGAGCTAAACGCTGCTTTTTTGCAGGTGTTAGGTTTTTTTTCAGCCGGCTCTCCCCCATTGATTCCTATGGGGAAATCATGCACAAGCACGTTTAGCCAGCTCACCGCTAAGCAACGCTGGTATTAAGGTGAGATGTGGAGCAAAATTTTGCTCTACACTCACTTTTTTGTGGTTAACGCCGGGTTTGTAAAAACCCGTAATACCAGCGCTGTCTGTAAGTGAGTGGTGAGCATAAACTGCTCGTTAGCACCGCATAGCCTCTAACAAAAAAACTCGTAATCTAGCCGTAATATATTTAAAATATATATTATTTTTTTACAGTTTTATTTTTTAGTTGGTTCCTGCAGAATGTAGATCATGATATATATTCCAATTTCCAGCGTGCTACCAGTGTCAGCAGGAGTTTTTTTTAATTCAATTTAAAAACTGGCGGCAGCCAAGGGCTGAATAAATTTAATGACAGGCTATTGGTAATAAACTTGTGCTGCGCAGCACACAACGTGTTGGCTGCCTGTCTGGGGTAAAAAACTTAGTCTGCATGTCAAACTGTATTTTGTATGTGACTGACGTGCACTCGTGCAGACTAAGTTTTTTACCCCAGACAGGCACACGTTGTGCGCTGCGCAGTGCAACATATATTGCCAAATAGCCCGTCATTAAATTTATTAAGGAGTTGGCTCATGGATGTGATGGCTGCCGTGACCCCAATGCATATATAGCTGAGTCTGAAGTGTCACTCAGCTATGTCACTCAGCTAGTCAGCTGTCAGGCGCCGCGCACGCTTTGGAGTCCACCAGGCCCTACTCCCCGTGCAGTGATGCTTCTTGGTTTCGGCACACACAGGGCAGGGGTGGGTTACATTACATGTGCTGCAGGCTGCTCTCCCTTCTGTGCTCCAGCTCCTTTATGGCGGATTGGTGACTTTGGCTGCTGGCCTGGCATGATCATCCCACTAAAGCTTCAGAGGCACTGACTGACTGGTGTGTCAAGCTCAGGGCCGGCGCTTGCATACAGGCAGGCTAGGCAGCTGCTCCCACCCAGAGAAGTTCTGCGCACTATCGCAGCCTAGTTGCAGAGCCAGCCGGTCTATTAACAACTGAGGGAGGAAATGGAGGAGGTAAGTCCTCTGGGGCAGTCAGTGGCTCTATCTCCATGTCACTCTGCTCACACTTTGACCCC
Source organism: Bombina bombina (assembly GCF_027579735.1). Classification (NCBI taxonomy): domain Eukaryota; kingdom Metazoa; phylum Chordata; class Amphibia; order Anura; family Bombinatoridae; genus Bombina; species Bombina bombina. Next base: position 726,391,399 of record NC_069504.1, read on the forward strand.
TCATTCACGTTTGTCACTGGCAGTTGGTAATAATAAATCAATTAGATTTGTGTAATTTTATAAATATCTGTGCATGTGTATATATATATATATATATATATATATATATATATATATATATATATATATATATATATATATATATATACAGGGAGTGCAGAATTAATAGGCAAATGAGTATTTTGACCACATCATCCTCTTTATGCATGTTGTCTTACTCCAAGCTGTATAGGCTCGAAAGCCTGCTACCAATTAAGCATATTAGGTGATGTGCATCTCTGTAATGAGAAGGGGTGTGGTCTAATGACATCAACACCCTATATCAGGTATGCATAATTATTAGGCAACTTCCTTTCCTTTGGCAAAATGGGTCAAAAGAAGGACTTGACAGGCTCAGAAAAGTCAAAAATAGTGAGATATCTTACAGAGGGATGCAGCACTCTTAAAATTGCAAAGCTTCTGAAGCGTGATCATCGAACAATCAAGTGTTTCATTCAAAATAGTCAACAGGGTCGCAAGAAGCGTGTGGAAAAACCAAGGCGCAAAATAACTGCCCATGAACTGAGAAAAGTCAAGCGTGCAGCTGCCAAGATGCCACTTGCCACCAGTTTGGCCATATTTCAGAGCTGCAACATCACTGGAGTGCCCAAAAGCACAAGGTGTGCAATACTCAGAGACATGGCCAAGGTAAGAAAGGCTGAAAGACGACCAACACTGAACAAGACACACAAGCTGAAACGTCAAGACTGGGCCAAGAAATATCTCAAGACTGATTTTTCTAAGGTTTTATGGACTGATAAAATGAGAGTGAGTCTTGATGGGCCAGATGGATCGGCCGTGGCTGGATTGGTAAAGGGCAGAGAGCTCCAGTCCGACTCAGACGCCAGCAAGGTGGAGGTGGAGTACTGGTTTGGGCTGGTATCATCAAAGATGAGCTTGTGGGGCCTTTTCGGGTTGAGGATGGAGTCAAGCTCAACTCCCAGTCCTACTGCCAGTTTCTGGAAGACACCTTCTTCAAGCAGTGGTACAGGAAGAAGTCTGCATCCTTCAAGAAAAACATGATTTTCATGCAGGACAATGCTCCATCACACGCGTCCAAGTACTCAACAGCGTGGCTGGCAAGAAAGGGTATAAAAGAAGAAAATCTTTGTTCACCTGATCTGAACCCCATTGAGAACCTGTGATCCATCATCAAATGTGATATTTACAAGGAGGGAAAACAGTACACCTCTCTGAACAGTGTCTGGGAGGCTGTGGTTGCTGCTGCACGCAATGTTGATGGTGAACAGATCAAAACACTGACAGAATCCATGGATGGCAGGCTTTTGAGTGTCCTTGCAAAGAAAGGTGGCTATATTGGTCACTGATTTGTTTTTGTTTTGTTTTTGAATGTCAGAAATGTATATTTGTGAATGTTGAGATGTTATATTGGTTTCACTGGTAAAAATAAATAATTGAAATGGGTATATATTTGTTTTTTGTTAAGTTGCCTAATAATTATGCACAGTAATAGTCACCTGCACACACAGATATCCCCCTAAAATAGCTATAACTAAAAACAAACTAAAAACTACTTCCAAAACTATTCAGCTTTGATATTAATGAGTTTTTTGGGTTCATTGAGAACATGGTTGTTGTTCAATAATAAAATTAATCCTCAAAAATACAACTTGCCTAATAATTCTGCACTCCCAGTATATATATATTATATACTGTGTGTGTGTGTATTATATATATATTTATATACTGTGTGTGTGTATTATATATATATATATATATATATATATATATTTATATACTGTGTGTATTATATATATATATATTTATATACTGTGTGTGTGTATTATATATATATATACTGTATATATATTTATATACTGTGTGTGTGTGTGTGTGTATTTTATATATATATATATATATATATATATATATATATATATATATATATATACTGTGTGTGTGTATTATATATATATATATATATATATATATATATTTATATACTGTGTGTTTGTGCATTTTATATATATATATTTATATACTGTGTGTGCGTATTATATATATATATATTTATATACTGTGTGTGTGTGTATTATATATATATATATATATATATATATATATATATATATATATATATATTTATATACTGTGTGTGTGTATTATATATATATATATATTTATATACTGTGTGTGTATTATATATATATATATATATATATATATATATATATTTATATACTGTGTGTGTGTGTATTATATATATATATATTTATATACTGTGTGTGTATTATATATATATATCTATTTATATACTGTGTGTGTGTGTATTTTATTTTTTTTATATATATATATATATATATATATATATATATGGGCCAGCTTCCAGCTTCTAAGCTTTACATTCCTGCTTTTTAAATACAGATACCACAAGAACAAAGTAAAATTGATAATAGGGGTTGATTAGAAAGTTGCTTAAAATATCATGCTCTAAAAAATTTGGGTTTCATATCCCTTTAACTAGCAATAGGATGGTATGTAATCTGGGGGGGGGGCATCAAAATGTATCCTTGCCTGTGTGGCCAAAAATCCTAGCACGGCCCTGCTGTGATCCCAGATCGTACTGCAAACATTCCACTCACTGTCAGCATGTTCTATTCTTCTTCCTTAGGAAAATAACAGGCAGACAGTGGGCGGAATGTTTGCAGTTAGCAGGGCCGCCACTAGAAATTTTGGGGCCCCTGACTCAACCATTGATCAGGCCCCCCCCCTCCTTTGACATGTGCAATTTTTGACCAAGTGACTAAAACGTATATGCACTTTATTCTTAATTGTCTATTTAAACTTGGAAATGTTGTAAAGGTAGTAACATACACAGACACACTCATACAAATTTTTTTTATTTATTTTTTTGTTATGGTTCATACCAGACTGCTGATGTGACATGGGGAACACACACATTCAGTCCTAATACTGTCACAGTCAAAAGTACTCTGCTTATATTTTTTTTAAAAACTGTGCCAGACCGTGCCGGTGTCATGTGTCATGCCAGGCTAGTGCCATGTGCTGTTTTAGATGTGCACTGTGCAGCACTGAATGCAAAGCCCTAACTCGGCATCCAGCCATTTCCCACTGCATCAGAAAAGGTCCTACTGGGGTTACCACTGTTACCAGGTAACTGCTCTGGTGGTGGGGATTGTTTCTGGGTAGGGCTGACTGTAGGCGCATGCAGCAGAAAGCTGGAGTGGCAGGCACATGAGGATTTGAGCATCTGTGCAGCTGCATACACTGCTCTCTTCAGTCTTGAGGCTGTGTGACTCATCTCACACTGTATCCATGCAGCCTTGGACAGACAGCATCCAGTCTACTGGTCCCCTTAGCCCTGCTCTTTCTGCTGTGGCCCTAAGATCAACTAACTGAAGTTTGTTAGGGGAATAGTGCTTTGTAGAAAGGTGTCAGTGGGAAGAATAAGTGAGTGCACACACGCCCCTCCCGATGCAGCATTGTCTAGTTCAGGGTGAGAGGGAACTTGTTCCTAGCAAAGAAGCGACATGTGCTGGTGTGGCTGATGTATAGCATCATGCTGATACTTCACACATTAATGTAAGGTTTATTTTTATAGTTTTTATTTTCTCTCTGTCTCAGATTTTACAGCTTCCCATAGTAGTTCTGCTATTCCAGTCAGTAAACTTATATTTGTCTGCACCTCCATGCTTCCTCCTTTACCTTGCTTTGCTCCTGTTGGCTGCCCTAAATCTCTTTAACCAGCTAACCTCACACCGGAATCACATTCAAAAGAATATTAAATGAATCCACAGTGGAGGAATTTATATATTTATTTACTTATTAGTACTGCTTAGGTCCAGTTTCACATATTGCAATTTTTTTACATTTTTTTTTTTTTTAAATGATTAGCCCAGCAGTGGATGATCCACCGCTGGGCTAATAATAAAAAAAAAAATTGATTTCGTTGTTTTTTGGGATGTTGGGGTGGAGAGCGAAATTGCATGGGGTGGGGGGGCCCAAGAAAATTTTTGCCCAGGGTCCAATCAATATTAAAGACGGCCCTGCAAACACACTCACACATAAGGATTCACATATAGACACTCTAGCAGACACGCAAAGAAACACATTCAGACACAGAAACCCAAACAGACACTTAGCACTTGTTTACATTGACCTGACAAGTAATGAGGTAAACTACAGTTTTGTAAAAAAAAAAAAGGAGATTTAGAAAACAAAATATAGAGTTCTGATTATCTTTTTGTAAAGGAAGATGACAACTAAATTATGACAACAGCATGCAGTGGCTGAAAGGAAGGGCCCTGAACTGCCTAAACAATAATTTAAAGGTTAAATGGTGGAGTGGTTACTTCCGGAAAGGTCTTGTTAGTCTCAAAGTCTATAGAAAGATGTGAATAATTAGTAGTAAGGTCAAAATGTCCTAAAAAGGAACAGACAATGGACACACACACACAAACTCAAACTTGCACATACACCCAAGGAAACACCGACAGAGACAGCCTCAGAAAACACACAAAGACATATACACACATACACACACAGAGACACCCACAGAAAACACACAAAGACATACACACACAGAAAGACAACCACATGAAAAACACAGAAAGACATACATACACACACCCTCACTGAGACATCCACAGAAAACACACAAAGACATACACACACCCTCACAGAGACACCCACAGAAAACACAGACATACATACATACATACATACATACACACAAACACCCTCACAGAAACACCCATAGAAAAAGCTCAAAGACATATGCACACACCCTCACAGACATCCACAGAAAATGCACAAAGACATACACACCCACCCTCACAGAGAGACACAAACCAAAGCACAAAGACATAAACACATACACCCACAGAAACACTCACAGGAGGAAACATTTATGCACCTTGCATCCCCTAAATCAACAGTGTGTGACATGCATGATAAAAAAAAATGCAGAAATTAAGAGATCACTTTTTAAAGAATCATATTTGTAAATGTGCAAACAAAAATAATTCTGTGAATTCAAAATTGTACATTAATGAGCTGGGTAGATGGCTAGATGAAGAAAAGTACCTTTAAAAGGTTGACATGTTTGTTTGTTTTTTTTCCATTTTCCCCAACCAAGAGCACCACTTCATATATAGTGTACAAATTTTCCCATCTGTCAGCTGTACTTATGGATTTTGAAAATGCTGTACTCTATATGGTCTTGGTGGGACCATAAGCTGTGGTACTCATACCATTAGATCTGGTTAAATGCAGGATTTAGGCTTGTTGGTATGTATTTCAAAACTAAGTCAGCTGTAGTGTAAACTGAACTGTTTTAAGTTAACCTGTCTCATTTCAAACACTAAGCAATCTTAGTCTGAAAGTATAAAATTTTATGCAGATGTAAAAATCTTAGATAAAATGCCTCCTTGCATCTGGAAAGTCCTTGCATAAAGGGGCAGTAAACTGGAATGTAATATATATATATATATATATATATATATATATATATATATATATATATATATAAAATGCATATCTGCCAAAAGGGCATCTACCATTTGTGTATTGAGGAGGAAACATTTCTGCATGGTTTTAAATATAGAATTTCTACAGCATTGTCAAATAATCATAAATACACTGCTGCTAAAAAAATGTGTTTTTATGGACCCCTGGCCCCACCATACAACTACTACCACACAAAAGTTACAATCCAAAATTGCACAAAGAAATAAAAAACATTTGCTAAGTAAGTCCTACCTCCTCTTCAAATGAAAGTGATCTGCCGTCTGACTCAGGCACACACTGTAGAAAGTGCCAAGTCTGTCTCACACTGTGCATAGTGGTTTAGTGCACACTTAGAAATCCTCTCAAATGCTAATACTTTACTCCTTGTAATAACATTTCCCATGCTCAATTAGCACTCTGCTGTAGTACCCACTGGTGGCTGCCAAAATTTAAAAAAAAAAAATTGTTTTTTTTTTTAGTTCTTGCCTCATGGGGCCCCCCTGGCTCATTGGGCCCCTGACAGGAGTCACCCCTGTCACCCCCTGATGGCGGCCCTGGCAGTTAGTGTGATCTGGAATCACAGGCAGAGCCGTTCTCTTGTTTACTTTAGATATTGTTATCAAGGCTGAGGGTGGCATGGAGATCATCAATTCACTACACAAAGGACTTGTGAGTGATATTTATTAAAATGTTAAAAATCTATTAAAGGAAAAGTTTGGGGTTTTTTGGAGAGTATTTTCCTGCCTGCTGTGCCACAAGGTATTTTGTCAATCCCAGTTTGCTGCCTTTCTATAGATCCATTTCACATTACACTGCTGCTCTGCTAAAGGTGTCTGTGTTAGCAAATCAGCATATGGCAATGGTACAGCCCTGCCTGCTTCTTACCTATGACAGTGGTCTAGAAACATAAAATAACATGATTAGCAATTTAAACAATAGTAATAAATACTTCCATTACCATGTTATTTTATGGTACACTAGATCATGCTGTTCTACATTACTTATATTAGCCAGTGCCACTGATGTCCATATATAAACCCCATATTCTCTGTGAGAGCCAATTAGCTTCTCAAGTAAATACAATGAGATGTAAATTTCTGTTGCTTTCTACTTTAAAATGCTTCCCAAGCTCTATCAACTAAAATTATGTATGCTGTAAATTATTTTAAAAGAACATTTTAGAACATTACAAACATCTGGGGAATATGCATGTGAATTTTAGTTCATAGGCATAGACAGACATCTAATTCCAATATATATATAAAATATTCACTGCAAATATGTATACTAAATTCTTGAAACCTAGTTTATTCCCTAGATTCCCATCTAAGGGGCGTGGCTTTATTTCAAGAGGTGGGGTCTTGTGCCCCACCATCTTCAAAATTCACCAGCCGCCACTGCATATTGCTACAGAAATTTTAATCACCCCTTGACTATGTGACATTTTCCATTTTCTGGTGAGAAAAAGAGATTCTGGTACCCTATATTTATTAACATTTATTAGTATAATAGGGCAAAAATGAACAACCCTTTTTTAATTCAGCAGTCTAATGTCTGTGTGGGTAATCACAGTAACAATGGTAACCACCTATGCTATAAGAAATGTATCCATTGTGGTTGTGGGTAACATATCCTTTGCCCCTACAATATATAAAACAATGTGTTACATTTCATATTTTTTTTTTTAAATTCTTTTTTATTGAGAGAGAACATGTGAAAATATATATACAGGTCTGTAATACATCACACATCTTTGACAAAATGCTTATCCGTACATATTATAACAGCTTCCAGTAAATGATTCTCATCCAATTATTCAAAGTTGAAAGTTCACATGTTTCTAACTCTCATATTTTATCTTTTATTAGAGAGAAAACAGTTTCCCTCATATCGTCCCTACACTCACTAACAAAACTAAATTAACTTTTTAACTAACATAATCAACCATTGCAGTGTGCGAGCCTGTGACTCAGAATGTTGTGCTTGCATATAGAGTTCGGTGGTCCGGAAGGAGGAGAGAAAAAAAAAAAAAGGGGGGAGTTAAGAAGGGGGGGGAGGGGCTGTCCAGGAATAAAGGGGCATCAAAGAGAGGGGAAAAAGCTTATTGAAATACAATGTGATTCCATTCTCCCCGCAGGGAATCCTCCAGAAATACGCTAGTGTTGCGAAAGGGTGCCAGTACCTGTCGTATTTCTAGTTCAAAAGTTAAAATTAACCTACGCCATTTTCTCAGGAATAAATTCAGTCTGTTTCCCACATCTACTCTAACGTCAATTTGTTCAACAAATAGCTGTGTTTTCAGCATATTTCTGAAATAAGTCATAGTCAGGCTCTTATTATCTGTCCAAAAATTAAGTATAACTTCCCTTGCTAATCAGTTCTGAGTCAAATCGTCTATGTTGTTGCTCCCACTTCAAAAATAGTATAGCCTTAGGCGTGAAATCAATCTGTATACCCATTTTTTTGTTAACCCAATACTGCAATTTGCTCCAGAATTGCCTAATCAAAGGACACTCCCATATACTATGCAACAGGCCCGGGGACTCAACAGAACATTTAGAACACTTATTAGGTCATTCAGGGATCCATCTGGCGAGACATTTAGGGGTCATATATGCCTTGTGCAAAAATCTGATCTGTGTTTCTCTTAGGGTAGCGGACAGAGTGGCCTTCCTGATCTTCTCCAGCCCCTCCCGAGCCTCCTCCCATGAAACATCCCGAAGCCCCTCTCTCTGCCATCCCACCAATAAGGTTGGTTGAGTCAAGCACAGTCGCTGCTGCAAAAGGGTTTGATATATCTCTGATAAGGAGAATCTGCTCAGTTTGAACAAGGATTGAGTGAGCCGAAATGGTGAGCCCTCCCAAAACTCTGGTCCCTCCCTAATTAACGTATCCACATAGTGGCAAACCTGCAAATACGCATAGAAATGACCTCCTGGGAGATTGTATTCCCTTTGTAATACCGAGAAGCGCTTAATAGTTTTCGTCAATGGTTCCACTAGCTGCCCCACATTCCTCAAGCCAAGCTCCTCCCATTAACGAAATGGTTTCGTGTCCATGCCCCCGGGAAATTCTGGGTTGCCACGGAATGGAAGGTAAGTAGAACCTAGATTCCTTTTGGTTAAGAAGCTATGAGCTAGATGCCAAGCCCTTATGGGGTCCTTATATAAAAGGTTTGCCTCCAATGACCGAGCCGCTTTTGATTGTGGCATATGCGGTAAGTACTCCAAAGAGACACCGCCCAAAGCAGCTTGTTCCAGATTCTGTCTATAGAAATGCTCTGTGCCTATCTGCCAATCAAGCACCAAGCGTATTAAAGCTGCCCAATTATAAAGCCTAAAGTCTGGCAGTGACATACCACCGTTAATATAATTTAGAGACATCTTAGCCATCGAGATACGAGGCCTGCCTCCCCGCCAAATGAAGTGCCGTAGAGCCGAGTTCAAAGATTTCACATCACCTTTAGTGAGCAACAGGGGCAGCATAAGCATCGGGTATAGAAGGCGGGGCAGGATCACCATCTTGAGAAGACTGACCCTACCCGCCAGTGAGATAGGAAGAGATCTCCAACTTCTCATCTGATTACTCAATTTAGCACAAAGAGGTGTCAAATTGGCCGAATATAATTTATTAGGGTTCGTGGGTATCTGAATACCCAGATATGTGATTGCATGGTTCGCTATTGTAAACGGATATTCTTGATCTGCCCTCCCACTGCCATGCAACCACAGGATGTCAGACTTTTGCATGTTAGCTTTATAACCTGAGAAAGATCCGAAGTCTTGCAGCGTGCGCACAATGGATGGTATATGGGTCTTGGGATCCTGTACAAATAGTAGCATATCATCCGCATACAATGCGAGATGTTGGGAGCATCCCGCCACCTCAATACCCGGAAATATCTGACGCAATTTGACCGCCAGAGGTTCCAATGCCAAATTGAACAGCAGGGGGGACAAAGGGCATCCCTGCCTCATACCCCTCTGCAACATGACATCGGGAGAGAACAAGTTGTTGACACATATGTTAGCAATGGGGGAGGTGTAGAGATTCGCAATAAATGAGACAAAGGGACCCGAGAAGTCAAACCTAGTCAACGTATGCAAGAGATGCCGCCATTCCACCCTATCAAAGGCCTTTTCTGCATCCAAGGACAGTAGAAAGGCCTCTGGAAGTCTGGCCCCCTCCCCTGATTGCTTTACATTCCAAAAATGCTGTAGAACCTGCAGTATTCTACGCACGTTTGTCACCGAGGATCTCGCCAACATGAACCCCGTCTGGTCCTCGTGAATCAAATCCGGCAGGATGAATTTGAGGTGTTCAGCTATTAGTTTAGTTAGAATCTTATAGTCGGAATTCAATAAAGATATTGGCCTATAAGACTCCGGGAGAAGGGTATCTTTACCCGCCTTAGGGATAAGGGTGATATATGCAGCCGAAAAGGCCCTGGCCGGTTTTGTCGCATCTGAGAAGTATCCTTTATAAAGATCAGTTAATATCGGTGTCACCCTAGAGTTCAACAATCTATAGAACTCTATAGGTAGTCCGTCCGGGCCCGCCGCCTTGCCTAACTTTAAAGACATGATCGTCTTATCTACTTCTTCTGCGGAAATGGGTGCGTTAAGCTTGTTTAGTTGTTCCTCCGATACCTGTGGGAGTTTTATGGAATTACAGAATTCACTCATCGTCTCTTCTGAGTTCCCTTGGTTGCTCGCATATAGTCTAGAATAGTAAGCGGCAAATGTCTCCGCAATCCATTTGGGGTCTTTAATCAATGTATTTCCATCCTTAATAGCCGCTACAAAGCACTTGGAGGACTTTAGGTTAACCATCGAGGCCAGCAATCTACCCGACTTATCCCCATATCTATAGTACCTACCCCTATTTCTCAGCAATGATTGAGAGGCTTGATACGCCAGCAGCGCGTCATACTCTTTCTTGGCACTAATATAGTTCTGATGACAGTGCCATGTGGGCGTAGCCCGATATATAGTATAACAGGTCGCCAGGTCCTCCCGCAATCTCTCGAGCCTTTCAGCATGCAGTTTTTTCCTACGAGAAACAAAAGCCAGAATATCACCTGCCAGCACCACCTTTGCCGTCTGCCAAAAAAGTTCTGGAGTCGACAGATGTTGTGCATTGTTAGTTCGAAAATCTTCCCAGCAATTCTCTATATATAACTGGAATTCTTGGGAGGTCAGCAAGTATTGTGGGAATCTGAGATTCCTACGATTGCCTGAGCGCGGCAAGGTATCCAGAAATAGCCCTATTGGGGCGTGGTCCGAGACCATCACTTCCCCAATCTTAGCATCAACAACCTGAGGTATCAGAGAGGCAGAGATCAGAAACAGGTCAATGCGGGACATAGTGGGAGAGGCACGAGAGACACACGTGAAGTCTTTGCCATCCGGATTAAGCTTGCGCAATATATCTATCACAGCCAACGACGATGCTAGAGACTGAAAGATTTGTGATTCAAATTTATCGCCAATTTTAGTTTTAATTTGCGGTCCCCCAAGTTGTCTATTGTGGTCCCTGAGCCTGTCACTATGCGGGTTAGGAGCAAGGTTGAAATCACCCCCTATTATGAGAGGAGTGTTTACATTTCATTTTAAAGGGTATATGTCCCTCTTACAAATCAGTAGTTCTAAAGAAGGTACTTAATAGTTAAGACAGTAGAAATGTCATGTTTACAGAAGCAAATTGTTCCCAAATAGTGTCACATTTTTAGAATAAAAAAACAAGTTAAAGGGATATGAAACCCAAATGTTTACATTCATGATTCAGATACAGCATGCCATTTTAAACAACTTTCTAATTTACTCCTATTATTAATTTTTGTTGTTCTCTTGGTATCTTTATTTTAAAAAGCAGGAATGTAAAGCTTAGGAGCCAGCCCATTGTTGATTCACCACCTGGGTAGCGTTTGCTGATTGGTGGCTTCATTTAGACAGTTGCTTAAAACTGCATGCTCTATCTGAATCATGAACTACAGTTGTGCTCATTAGTTTACATACCCTGGAAGAATTTATGATTTCTTGGCCATTTTTTATAGAATATGAATGATAACACAAAAACTTTTCTTTCACTCATGGTTAGTGTTTAGTTTCCATGTATGTTGGGAAAAAAACATAATTTATGTAAGAACTTACCTGATAAATTAATTTCTTTCATATTGGCAAGAGTCCATGAGCTAGTGACATATGGGATATACAATCCTACCAGGAGGGGCAAAGTTTCCCAAACCTCAAAATGCCTATAAATACACCCCTAACCACACCCACAATTCAGTTTAACGAATAGCCAAGCAGTGGGGTGATAAAGAAAGGAGTAGAAAGCATCAACAAAGGAAATTTGGAAATAATTGTGCTTTATACAAAAAAATCATAACCACCATAAAAAGGGTGGGCCTCATGGACTCTTGCCAATATGAAAGAAATTAATTTATCAGGTAAGTTCTTACATAAATTATGTTTTCTTTCATGTAATTGGCAAGAGTCCATGAGCTAGTGACATATGGGATATCAATACCCAAGATGTGGAGTCTTCCACTCAAGAGTCACTAGAGAGGGAGGGAATAAAATAAAAACAGCCATATACCGCTGAAAAAATTAATCCACAACCCCAAAAAATAAGTTTATTTTCATTTTTGAAAGAAAAAAACTTAAACCAAAAGCAGAAGAATCAAACTGAAACAGCTGCCTGAAGAACTTTTCTACCAAAAACTGCTTCCGAAGAAGCAAATACATAAAAACGGTAGAATTTAGTAAATGTATGCAAAGAGGACCAAGTAGCTGCTTTGCAAATCTGATCAACTGAGGCTTCATTCTTAAAAGCCCACGAAGTGGAGACTGAACTAGTAAAATGAGCTATAATTCTCTGAGGCGGGGCTTGACCCGACTCCAAATAAGCTTGAAGAATCAAAAGCTTTAACCAAGAGGCAAAGGAAATAGCAGAGGCCTTCTGACCTTTCCTAGGACCAGAAAATATAACAAATAGACTAGAAGTCTTCCTGAAATCTTAAGTAGTTTCAACATAATATTTCAAAGCTCTCACCACATCCAAAGAATGTAAGGATCTTTTCAAAGGATTCTTAGGATTAGGACACAAGGAAGGGACAACAATTTCTCTACTAATGTTAGAATTCACAACCTTAAGGAAAAATTCAAATGAAGTCCGCAAAACCGCCTTATCCTGATGAAAAGTCAGAAAAGGAGATTTCACAAGAAAGAGTAGATAGCTCAGAAACTCTTCTAGCAGAAGACATAGCCAAAAGGAACAACACTTTCCAAGAAAGTAGTTTAATGTCCAAAGAATGCATAGGCTCAAATGGAGGAGCCTGTAAAGCCTTCAGAACCAAATTAAGATTCCAAGGAGGAGAAATTGATTTAATGACATACTTAATACGAACTAAAGCCTGTACAAAACAGTGTATATCAGGAAGTATAGCAATCTTTCTGTGAAATAAAACAGAAAGAGTGGAGATTTGTCCTTTCAAGGAACTTGCAGACAAACCCTTATCCAAACCATCCTGAAAAAACTGTAAAAATTCTAGGAATTCTAAAAGAATGCCAGGAGAATTCATGAGAAGAACACCATGAAATGTAAGTCTTTCAAACTCTATAATAAATCTTCCTAGAGACTGATTTACGAGCTTGTAACATAGTAGCAATCACTGAGTCAGAGAAACCTCTATGACTTAGTACTAAGCATTTAATTTCCCTACCTTCAAATGTAATGATTTGAGATCCTGATGGAAAAATGGACCTTGAGATAGTAGGTCTGGCCGTAACGGAAGTGGCCAAGGCGGGCAACTGGACATCTGAACCAGATCCGCATACCAAACCCTGTGTGGCCATGCTGGCACTACCAGCAACACAAATGATTGTTCCATGATAATTTTGGAAAACACTCATGGAAGAAGAACTAAAGGCGGGAATATATAAGCAGGATGATAACACCAAGGAAGTGTCAGCGCATCCACTGCTTCCGCCTGAACATTCCTGGACCTGGACAGGTATCTGGGAAGTTTCTTGTTTAGATGAGAGGCCATGAGATTTACCTCTGGAGGACCCCACATCTGAACAATCTGAGAAAAAAACATCTGGATGGAGAAACCACTCCCTTGGATGTAAAGTCTAGCGGTTGAGATAATCCGCTTCCCAATTGTCTACACCTGGGATATGCACCGCAGAGATTAGACAGGAGCTGGATTCCGCCCAAACAAGTATTCGAGATACTTCTTTCATAGCGTGGGAACTGTGAGTCCCACCCTGATGATTGACTTATGCCACTGTTGTGATAATGTCTGAAAACAAATGAACGGTTCTCTCTTTAACAGAGGCCAAAACTGAAGAGCTCTGAGAATTGCACGGAGTTCTAAAATATGTATTGGAAATCTCGCCTCTTGAGATTTCCAAACACCTTGTGCTGTCAGAGATCCTCAAACAGCTCCCCAACCTGAAAAACTCGCATCTGTTGTGATCACAGTCCAGGTTGGCCAAACAAAAGAAGCCTCTTGAACTAAATGATGGTGATCTATCCACCATGTCAGAGAGTGTCGTACATTGGGATTTAAGGATATTAAATTGAGATATCTTTGTATAATCCCTGCACCATTGATTCAGCATACAAAGCTGAAGAGGTCTCATGTGAAAATGAGCAAAGGGGATTGCGTCCGATGCTGCAGTCATGAGACCTAAAACTTCCATGCACATAGCCACTGAAGGGAATGACTGAGACTGAAGGTGCCGGCAGGCTGCAACCAATTTTAAACGTCTCTTGTCTGTTAGAGACAGAGTCATGGACACTGAATCTATCTGGAAGCCTAAAAAGGTGACCTTTGTCTGAGGAATCAAGAAACTTTTTGGTAAATTTATCCTCCAACCATGTTTCCGAAGAAACAATTCTAGTTGATTCGTGTGAGATTCTGCAGCACGTAAAGATTGAGCTAGTACCAAGATATCGTCCAAATAAGGAAACACCGCAATACCCTGTTCTCTGATTACAGAGAGTAGGACACCCAGAACCTTTGAAAAGATTCTTGGAGCGGTTGCTAGGCCAAATGGAAGAGCAACAAATTGGTAATGCTTGTCTAGAAAAGAGAATCTCAGAAACTGAAAATGTTCTGGATGAATCGGAATATGAAGGTATGCATCCTGCAAGTCTATTGTAGACATATAATGTCCTCGCTGAACAAAAGGCAGAATAGTCCTTATAGTCACCATCTTGAAAATTGGTACTCTAACATAACGATTCAAAATTTTCAGATCCAGAACTGGTCTGAATAAATTTTCCTTCTTTGGGACAATGAATAGATTTGAATAAAACCCCAAACCTTGTTCCAGAAGAGGAACTGGCATGATTACCCCTGAAGACTCCAGGTCTGAAACACACTTCAGGAAAGCCTGAGCTTTTACTGGATTTTACTGGGATACGTGAGAGAAAAAATCTTCTCACAGGAGGTCTTACTCTGAATCCTATTCGATACCCTTGAGAGACAATGCTCTGAATCCATTGATTTTGAACAGATTTTATCCAAATATCCTTGAAAAAACCTTAATCTGCCCCCTACCAGCTGGAATGAGGGCCGCACCTTAATGCGGACTTAGGGGCTGACTTTGGTTTCCTAAAAGGCTTGGATTTATTCCAATTTGAGGAAGGTTTCCAATTGGAGGCAGATTCCTTGGGGGGAGGATAAGGTTTTCATTCCCTATTCTGACAAACGGAACGAAAACGGTTAGAAGCCTTAGATTTACCCTTAGGTTTTTTATCCTGAGGCAGAAAAACACCTTTTCCCCCAGTAACAGTTGAAATAATAGAATCCAATTGAGAACGAAATAAATTATTACCTTGGAAAGAAAGAGATAGTAATCTAGATTTAGATGTCATATCAGCATTCCAAGATTTAAGCCACAAAGCTCTTCTAGCTAATATAGCTAAAGACATGGATCTAACATCACAAATAAAATGATTAGCATGTAGCAGTAAGCAAATAATGCTAGATACGTCAGAATCCAATTCTTGTTGCGCTAAATTCTCCAACCAGAAAGTTGATGCAGCCGCAACATCAGCCAAAGAAATTGCAGGTCTGAAAAGATGACCTGAATATAAATAGGCCTTCCTTAGATAAGATTCAAGCTTTCTATCTAAAGGATCCTTAAAGGAAGTACTATCTACCATAGGAATATTAGTACGTATAGCAAGAGTAGAAATAGCCCCATCAATTTTGGGGATCTTTTCCCAAAACTCTATAAATTTTGCTGGCAAAGGATACAATATTTTAAACCTTAAAAAAGGAATAAAAGAAGTACCTGGCTTATTCCATTCCTTAGAATCATATCAGAAATAGGAAAAAAAACTCCTGGAGAAACCACAGGAGGTTTAAAAACAGCATTTAAACGTTTATTAGACTGAACGTCAAAAGGACTGGTTACCTCAATATCCAAAGTAATTAACACTTCTTAATAAAGAACGCATATACTCAATTTTAAATAAATAAGTAGATTTGTCAGTGTCAATGTCTGAGGAGGATCTTCTGAATCAGATAAATCCTCATCAGAAAAGGATAAATTATCATATTGTTGGTCATTTGAAATTTCATCATCTAAATGAGAAGTTTTAAAAGACCTATTACATTTATTTGAAGGTGGAAATGCAGACAAAGCCTTCAGAATAGAATCAGAAACAAATTCTTTAAAAATTTACAGGTATATTATGCACATTAGAAGTTGAAGAAACTGCAACTGGCAATGTACTATTAATGATGGACACATTATCTGAATGTAAAAGTTTATAAAAACAACTATTACAAATGACATTCGGCGACATAATTTCTACAACTTTACAACAAATGCACTTAGCTTTTGTAGAACCGATGTCAAGCAGCAATGTTCAAGCAGAAGCTTCTGAGGCAGGGTCAAAGTGAGACATCTTGCAAAATGTAAGAGAAAAAACAACATATAAAGCAAAATTATCTATTTCCTTATATGACAGTTTCAGGAATGGGAAAAAATGCAAATAGCATAGCCCTCTGATAGAGAAAAAATCAAGAGGCAAACATCAATGGGGTATTGAAATAATGAAAAAGTTTGGCGCCAAAAAATGACGCACAACGTAACTAAACTTTTTTGGCGCCAAAAAATAATCGGAAATGACACACTTGCGTCACTAATGATTCAACCGTGTGAAAGATCTCGGTGTCAAGTATGACGCCGGAAATGACGAACTTGTGTCATAGACGTACCTTTTTGCGCCAAAAAAATTTTCGCGGCAAAAAAATTTTCGCCCCAAAAAATGACGCAATAAAGTTTAGCATTTGTCACACCCGCGGGCCTAATACCGCCCGCAATTTGTAAGAAGTAGTCAATTGAAAAAAAGACTAAACCCCAGGTAACAAATAAATTTCATTTTTAAAAGATGTTTATATTCCCCAAATATGAAACTGACAGTCTGCAGAAGGAAATACATGAACCTGACTCATGGCAAATATAAGTAAGTACAATACATATATTTAGAACTTTATATAAATGCATAAAGTGCCAAACCATAGCTGGGGTAAAAAACATACTTACCAAAAGACACCCATCCACATTTAGCAGATAGCCAAACCAGTACAGAAACAGTTATCACTAGAGGTAATGGTAATTTGAGAGTATATAGTCGATCTGAAAAGGGAGGTAGGAGATGAATCTCTACGACCGATAACAGAGAACCCATGAAATAGACCCCCGTTAGGGAAATCATCATATTCAATAAGTGATACTCCCTTCACGTCCCTCTGACATTCGCTGTACTATGAGAGGAATCGGGCTTCAACAATGCTGAGAAGCGCATATCAACGTAGAAATCTTAGCACAAACTTACTTCACCACCTCCATAGGAGGCAAAGTTTGTAAAACTGAATTGTGGGTGTGGTGAGGGGTGTATTTATAGGCATTTTGAGGTTTGGGAAACTTTGCCCCTCCTGGTAGGATTGTATATCCCATGTCACTAGCTCATGGACTCTTGCCAATTACATGAAAGAAAATAGGAATTGTGTTTAGGACTTCATAACTATATTTTCCCATGGAAAATTATCGCACAGATTTCCAATATGCTATTGTTTTCAGATCACTGTATTTGTCAGCTGATCTGACTGGTTAATTGGGGATCATCTTCCATATGTTTTTTTTAAAATGACTAATGATATACATTTTCACTTATTCACATATAGAAAAATGAATTGTAGGCCTTAATATCTTAGGCCTAGATTTAGAGTTCGGCGGTAGCCGTCAAAACCAGCGTTAGAGGCTCCTAACGCTGGTTTTAGCCGCCCGCTGGTATTTGGAGTCAGTGATTAAAGGGTCTAACGCTCACTTTACAGCCGCGACTTTTCCATACCGCAGATCCCCCTACGCCATTTGCGTAGCCTATCTTTTCAATGGGATCTTTCTAACGCTGGTATTTAGAGTCGTTTCTGCAGTGAGCGTTAGAGCTCTAACGACAAGATTCCAGCCGCCTGAAAAAAGCAGGAGTTAAGAGCTTTCTGGCTAACGCCGGTTTATAAAGCTCTTAACTACTGTACCCTAAAGTACACTAACACCCATAAACTACCTATGTACCCCTAAACCGAGGTCCCCCCACATCGCCGCCACTCGATTAAAATTTTTAACCCCTAATCTGCCGACCGCCACCTACGTTATACTTATGTACCCCTAATCTGCTGCCCCTAACCCCGCCGACCCCTATATTATATTTATTAACCCCTAACTTGCCCCCCACAACGTCGCCGCAAGCTACTTAAAATAATTAACCCCTAATCTTCCGACCGCAAAGCGCCGCCACCTACGTTATCCCTATGTACCCCTAATCTTCTGCCCCTAACATCGCCGACCCCTATGTTATATTTATTAACCCCTAATCTGCCCCCCACAACGTCGCCGACACCTACCTACACTTATTAACCCCTAATCTGCCGAGCGGACCTGAGCGCTACTATAATAAAGTTATTAACCCCTAATCCGCCTCACTAACCCTATCATAAATAGTATTAACCCCTAATCTGCCCTCCCTAACATCGCCGACACCTACCTTCAATTATTAACCCCTAATCTGCCGACCGGAGCTCACCGCTATTCTAATAAATGTATTAACCCCTAAAGCTAAGTCTAACCCTAACACTAACACCCCCCTAAGTTAAATATAATTTTTATCTAACGAAATAAATTAACTCTTATTAAATAAATGATTCCTATTTAAAGCTAAATACTTACCTGTAAAATAAATCCTAATATAGCTACAATATAAATTACATTTATATTATAGCTATTTTAGGATTAATATTTATTTTACAGGTAACTTTGTATTTATTTTAACCAGGTACAATAGCTATTAAATAGTTAAGAACTATTTAATAGTTACCTAGTTAAAATAATTACAAATTTACCTGTAAAATAAATCCTAACCTAAGATATAATTAAACCTAACACTACCCTATCAATAAAATAATTAAATAAACTACCTACAATTACCTACAATTAACCTAACACTACACTATCAATAAATTAATTAAACACAATTGCTACAAATAAATACAATTAAATAAACTATCTAAAGTACAAAAAATAAAAAAGAACTAAGTTACAGAAAATAAAAAAATATTTACAAACATAAGAAAAATATTACAACAATTTTAAACTAATTACACCTACTCTAAGCCCCCTAATAAAATAACAAAGACCCCCAAAATAAAAAATTCCCTACCCTATTCTAAAATACAAAAATTACAAGCTCTTTTACCTTACCAGCCCTGAACAGGGCCCTTTGCGGGGCATGCCCCAAGAATTTCAGCTCTTTTGCCTGTAAAAAAAAACATACAATACCCCCCCCCCAACATTACAACCCACCACCCACATACCCCTAATCTAACCCAAACCCCCTTAAATAAACCTAACACTAATCCCCTGAAGATCTTCCTACCTTGTCTTCACCATCCAGGTATCACCGATCCGTCCTGGCTCCAAGATCTTCATCCAACCCAAGCGGGGGTTGGCGATCCATAATCCGGTGCTCCAAAGTCTTCCTCCTATCCGGCAAGAAGAGGACATCCGGACCGGCAAACATCTTCTCCAAGCGGCATCTTCTATGTTCTTCCATCCGATGACGACCGGCTCCATCTTGAAGACCTCCAGCGCGGATCCATCCTCTTCTTCCGACGACTAGACGACGAATGACGGTTCCTTTAAGGGACGTCATCCAAGATGGCGTCCCTCGAATTCCGATTGGCTGATAGGATTCTATCAGCCAATCGGAATTAAGGTAGGAATTTTCTGATTGGCTGATGGAATCAGCCAATCAGAATCAAGTTCAATCCGATTGGCTGATCCAATCAGCCAATCAGATTGAGCTCGCATTCTATTGGCTGTTCCGATCAGCCAATAGAATGCGAGCTCAATCTGATTGGCTGATTGGATCAGCCAATCGGATTGAACTTGATTCTGATTGGCTGATTCCATCAGCCAATCAGAAAATTCCTACCTTAATTCCGATTGGCTGATAGAATCCTATCAGCCAATCGGAATTCGAGGGACGCCATCTTGGATGACGTCCCTTAAAGGAACCGTCATTCGTCGTCTAGTCGTCGGAAGAAGAGGATGGATCCGCGCTGGAGGTCTTCAAGATGGAGCCGGTCGTCATCGGATGGAAGAACATAGAAGATGCCGCTTGGAGAAGATGTTTGCCGGTCCGGATGTCCTCTTCTTGCCGGATAGGAGGAAGACTTTGGAGCACCGGATTATGGATCGCCAACCCCCGCTTGGGTTGGATGAAGATCTTGGAGCCAGGACGGATCGGTGATACCTGGATGGTGAAGACAAGGTAGGAAGATCTTCAGGGGATTAGTGTTAGGTTTATTTAAGGGGGTTTGGGTTAGATTAGGGGTATGTGGGTGGTGGGTTGTAATGTTGGGGGGGGGGTATTGTATGTTTTTTTTTACAGGCAAAAGAGCTGAAATTCTTGGGGCATGCCCCGCAAAGGGCCCTGTTCAGGGCTGGTAAGGTAAAAGAGCTTGTAATTTTTGTATTTTAGAATAGGGTAGGGAATTTTTTATTTTGGGGGTCTTTGTTATTTTATTAGGGGGCTTAGAGTAGGTGTAATTAGTTTAAAATTGTTGTAATATTTTTCTTATGTTTGTAAATATTTTTTTATTTTCTGTAACTTAGTTCTTTTTTATTTTTTGTACTTTAGATAGTTTATTTAATTGTATTTATTTGTAGCAATTGTGTTTAATTAATTTATTGATAGTGTAGTGTTAGGTTAATTGTAGGTAATTGTAGGTAGTTTATTTAATTATTTTATTGATAGGGTAGTGTTAGGTTTAATTATATCTTAGGTTAGGATTTATTTTACAGGTAAATTTGTAATTATTTTAACTAGGTAACTATTAAATAGTTCTTAACTATTTAATAGCTATTGTACCTGGTTAAAATAAATACAAAGTTACCTGTAAAATAAATATTAATCCTAAAATAGCTATAATATAAATGTAATTTATATTGTAGCTATATTAGGATTTATTTTACAGGTAAGTATTTAGCTTTAAATAGGAATCATTTATTTAATAAGAGTTAATTTATTTCGTTAGATAAAAATTATATTTAACTTAGGGGGGTGTTAGTGTTAGGGTTAGAATTAGCTTTAGGGGTTAATACATTTATTAGAATAGCGGTGAGCTCCGGTCGGCAGATTAGGGGTTAATAAGTGTAGGTAGGTGTCGGCGACGTTGTGGGGGGCAGATTAGGGGTTAATAAATATAACATAGGGGTCGGCGATGTTAGGGCAGCAGATTAGGGGTACATAGGGATAACGTAGGTGGCGGCGGTTTACGGAGCGGCAGATTAGGGGTTAAAAGTGTAATGCAGGGGTCAGCGATAGCGGGGGCGGCAGATTAGGGGTTAATAAGTGTAAGGTTAGGGGTGTTTAGACTCGGGGTACATGTTAGGGTGTTAGGTGCAGACGTAGGAAGTGTTTCCCCATAGGAAACAATGGGGCTGCGTTAGGAGCTGAACGCTGCTTTTTTGCAGGTGTTAGGTTTTTTTTCAGCTCAAACAGCCCCATTGTTTCCTATGGGAGAATCGTGCACGAGCACGTTTTTGAGGCCGGCCGCGTCCGTAAGCAACTCTGGTATCGAGAGTTGCATTTGCGCTAAATATGCTCTACGCTCCTTTTTTGGAGCCTAACGCAGCATTTGTTTTAACTCTCGATACCAGAGTTAAATTTATGGTGCGGCCAGAAAAAAACCCGCGGAGCGTTAACAGCCCTTTTACCGCCGAACTCTAAATCTAGGCCTTAGTATCTTAATTTACTTTGAGGGATTCTCCCATCAAATCAAAATATTTATTAGGAGAAATGTATTGTCAGACAAATAGTTTACAGAAATATACAAATTAAATTGACATTAAACACCTTTACTGAAGACCCCTAAATCCATTATCATTTAACTGAGCCTACAGACAAAATTACATTGGATGAGGGTGTAGTAGAGGTCCTGTAGGGGTTCTGGGAAGAGTGCAAAGGCACCTTAGTCTTCTTGATTACACTTCCATTTTACTCTGAGGGTTAGGGTGAACATTGCCCCTACTCACTGCTGTCTTTTCTTAAATAATCACTACAAATACTACCCAGGCACATCCCTTAACTATCTATTCACTATCCATTCCCCACCTATAACAGAACACCAGCAGCTTCACCAATAAACTTTCCTGGCTCAATCCCTAGCTTTCTGTCCTTTCCCTTCCCAAATTATAAAGTTTTAATGCACACATGTTAGGATGAGACCATACCAGATATGGTTCTAGGGGAAGGTTAGGGCCTGGGTGCTGACTGCCACCAATCTTTGATTTAATAGAGAGGGGTGGATTTATCATATGTCTGTCAGACATGATCAGCTCAGCGGATCATATCCAACAGACATCGCTGAATGCTGTCAGCATTTAGCATTGCACAAGCAGTTCTGGTGAACTGCTTGTGCAATGCCGCCCCCTGCAGATTTGCGGCCAATCAGACGCTAGCAGGGGGTGTCAATCAACCTGATCGAGGCGGCGGACCAGTTAAGGAGCAGCGGTCTTAACCGTGGAAACAGATGTATACGGTAATAATTAGGCCCCTAATTGCCAATTGTTTAAAAAAAGGCATCAATTTACAAGGCAGCACATTTTAATATACATATTCCTTTTCCTACCTTGGTCAAGAGAGATAAATGTTGTAAAGGGACAAATTAAAGGGAGAGTCTACACCTTAGTCATCTTAGAGTCTTACCTCAAATAGCCTCCTGCACCCCTTTATTTAATATGCAGCAGGAACAGTAAAAAAGTTATGTTAAATGAATATTGTTTCTTGCCATTTTGAAATAGCTGCCAAGCTCAGCTCACTGATGACATCAGTGATCACAATCTGGGCTGCATCTAGGCTTTCTGCTGAATAGCTTTGACAGTCTGTTGAATCAAACTAGTGAGCCTTTTGTGATTTGTTGCCATATGCAGCCCAGATCATGATGTCATCAGTGGGCTGAGCTTGGCAGCTTAATCTAAGGTAAGACTTTATAATGACCAAGGCGTAGACTGTCCCTTTAAAAAAAAAAAATCTAAAAAAAAAATCTCTTGTAACATAGTTTAGTGGTAATCTTAGATATTCCCCCCCCCCCCCCCCCCCTCTAGTAGCACTACTGAGTCTCATAAGTTTTATCCTTGGGATCCTTTAAGAACATAAAATCTTTCCTGTAAACGTTCAACTTTACTTCTACAATCAAATGAACTGTTGAAGAGTAGCTCAGTTTCATGGGAGCATACTGAAGTATGCTCAGGAGCGTGCATGTATCTTGAGCATTATACGCTACCAATAGTTGCTAATATGTTTGTAACAATGCTCTAGATACGTGCACATTCCTGGGCCTACCTAAGTATGCTGTTGTGGAAAGGAGATGGGGTTCAACAAAGGATATCAAGAGAAATAGGAAAATGTTTACATCTCAAAAGTAAATTGTAAAGTTGTTTAAACTTTACCCTCTAAATGAATCATAAAGACTGGGTTACAATAGGTTCTGTACATTTTTTTCTGTGCTTGGGTAATGCATCTTCTTCTTACGTTACCTAAAATTAACATTCTTCTGCCCTCTGCCATCTTTGTTCCTCTAAGATTCTATCATCTTACCATGTCTCGCCTGTCATGATAAGAATGGGTGACGTGATGAGATCAGTCAGTTATTTGTCTGTTTATTTGTGAGTCTTATATGTTCTGTGTTTTCAGAATGTTTATGAATTAAAGAGAAATATTAACCAAACAAATGCTAAAGGAACATTAAACACTAAGGGCCAGATTACAAGTGGAGCAGTAGTTTGCACTCGTGTGCGAGCTTTAACACAGCTGGAAGTAATTTTTGTGCTCGCATTACGGGTTGAAAGTAAAAAGTTTGCGCTCTCACGTGCACACAGTCATGGTAACAAATTGACTTTGAGAAATCGTGAATGCAAAGTCACATTCTCCATAGGCTTCAATAGAGCCAAAAAAGGTGAAAAAAAAACTCAACACCCACAAGTCACACAAACATGATTGCAGTTATTTAAAAGCGCAACATAAGAAGATAATATTACATATATCATAATACAATGTTCTGCACATAGCAGAATATGTTCTGTTTATTCTTAAAGTGATATTTAAATATATATCTGATGGATTTTTGCACAAATACATATATACAGGTAGCCCTCAGTTTACGCCGGGGTTAGGTTCCAGAAGGAATGGTTGTAAATCGAAACTGTTGTAAATTGAAACCCAGTTTATAATGTAAGTCAATGGGAAGTGAGGGAGTTAGGTTCCAACACAGAATATATAATTAAACTAAGTTAAATGAACAAAAACATTTGCTAAACAGCATTATAAACCTAATAAAATAATCACACAACACAGACTTCACTTGTATTTTTCTGCAAACAGTTCTTTCTATGCATTCCAATCTGGACTGATTTATAGACAGGAAGATCTTGTTCCTTTGAAATCTGCTCGATATCTCAGATCTGGTTAAACTGATTAATTTCAGCTTGCTTGGCATGCTGTAACACAAGCGGACAGCTCCTCCTACTGGCTATTTTACTCAATGCACTGCTTCTCAATGCTTTTTAATAGCAGTCACATGACTGGAAAAAAAGGTTGTTATTCTGAAACGGTGTAAATTGAACCGTTGTAAACCGAGGGCCACCTGTATATGAATATCTATTTGAAAATACATAGAACATATTCCCCTATATGCAGAACAATGGAATGTGGAATATTTATTTAGTAAATACACCGTATAACACTTTATTAAATATGAATATTGCATTAATATGATTTTTCATTATTTCATCTATTTGACTGCAAATGGCTCAAATGTACATATATATATATATATATATATATGTATATATATATATATATATATGTATACATGTGTGTACATATATATTTATGTGTATATATGTCTGTAAATACATATATACACATACAAATACATACAGTTGCAAGAAAAAGTATGTGAACCCTTTGGAATGATATGGATTTCTGCACAAATTGGTCATAAAATGTGATCTGATCATCATCTAAGTCACAACAATAGACAATCACAGTCTGCTTAAACTAATAACACACAAAGAATGAAATGTTGCCATGTTTTTATTGAACACAGCATGTAAACATTCACAGTACAGGTGGAAAAAGTATATGAACCCTTGGATTTAATAACTGGTTGAACCTCCTTTGGCAGCAATAACTTCAACCAAACATTTCCTGTAGTTGCAGATCAGACGTGCACAACGGTCAGGAGCAATTCTTGACCATTCCTCTTTACAGAACTGTTTCAGTTCAGCAATATTCTTGGGATGTCTGGTGTGAATCGCTTTCTTGAGGTCATGCCACAGCATCTCAATCGGGTTGAGGTCAGAACTCTGACTGGGCCCCTTCAGAAGGCGTATTTTCTTCTGTTTAAGCCATTCTGTTGTTGATTTACTTCTATGCTTTGGGTCATTGTCCTGTTGCAACACCCATCTTCTGTTGAGCTTCAGCTGGTAGATAGATGGCCTTAAGTTCTCCTGCAAAATGTCTTGATAAACTTGGGAATTCATTTTTCCTTCGATGATAGCAATCCGTTCACGCCCTGACGCAGCAAAGCAGCCCCAAACCATGATGCCCCCACCACCATACTTCACAGTTGGGATGAGGTTTTGATGTTGGTGTGCTGTGCCTCTTTTTTCCAACACATAGTGTTGTGTGTTTCTTCCAAACAACTCAACTTTGGTTTCATCTGTCCACAGAATATTTTGCCAGTACTGCTGTGGAACATCCAGGTGCTCTTGTGCAAACTGTAAACGTGCAGCAATGTTTTGTTTGGACAGCAGTGGCTTCCTCTGTGGTATCCTCCCATGAAATCCATTATTGTTGAGTTTTTTACGTATTGTAGATTCGCTAACAGGGATGTTAGCATTTGCCAGTGACTTTTGTAAGTCTTTAGCTGACACTCTAGGATTCTTCTTCACCTCCTTGAGCAGTCTGTGCTGTGCTCTTGCAGTCATCTTTACAGGACAGCCACTTCTAGGGAGAGTAGCAGCAGTGCTGAACTTTCTCCATTTATAGACAATTTGTCTTACCATGGACTGATGAACAGTATGGCTTTTGGATATACTTTTATATGCCTTTCCAGCTTTATGGAAGTCAACAATTCTTAATTTTAGGTCTTCTGAGAGCTCTTTTGTGCGAGGCATCATTCACATCAGGCAATGCTTCTTGTGAAAAGCAAACCCAGAACTGGTGTGTGTTTTTTATAGGGCAGGGCAGCTGTAACCAACACCTCCAATCTCATCTCATTGATTGGACTCCAGTTGGCTGACATCTCACTCCAATTAGCTCTTGGAGATGTCATTAGTCTAGGGGTTAACATACTTTTTCCATCTGCACTGTGAATGTTTACATGCTGTGTTCAATAAAAACATGGCAACATTTCATTCTTTGTGTGTTATTAGTTTAAGCAGACTGTGATTGTCTATTGTTGTGACTTAGATGATGATCAGATCACATTTTATGACCAATTTGTGCAGAAATCCATATCATTCCAAAGGGTTCACATACTTTTTCTTGCAACTGTATGTACACACATAAAAACATATATATATTTATGTGTATATATGTCTGTAAATACATATACTGTATACAAATATAAATACATAAGTACACACATAAAACCATATATACAGTATATATTTAGACATGTATATGTCAGTGACGTGCGGTGACTGGGGCTGGTGAGGCACTGGCTATGATATGCCTGAGAAACTCCTATATGAACACAATATAGGTAGTTTAAATTTACAATTAAATTGGCAGGTTGCACAATGACGATTAGCCTTCATTTTAACTCATTCAACACAAATGAGAAAATATAGTGCATGGTCTAGTGCAGAACTTTTTTCGCTTTCTGTGAAGAGATTGAAACTTTTTCTGCTGGTCACTTTGAATTAAATTAAGTTGTAAAATTAGGCAGTTACACTAATGCAGTGTTTCTCAACCTGGGCCCTCAAGTAACAGGCCAGGTTTTCATTATAGCTGAACTAGAGCACAGGTGAAATAATAAGCTGATGAGTGAGAGCAAGTTAGTAACCATGGTTACCAGTGACGTGCAGTAATAGGAGGCAGGGGAGGCAGTTCCTCCCCTGTCCAATCAGAAAAAAATAATTTTTTAATTATGATTAAAAAATAAAAAAATTACTTGTGTTTTTTTTATTAATATTTTTGGACCACGCCCCCCCATAGGTACACCCCCCCCCCACGCGCGTGCGCCACCAGATGTAATCCCATTCCCATCGCCAGATTCGCCGCCCATCCATGTTGCGCAATTAAGAGGCAGTAAGCCGTTCCGCTGCCTTTCTTGATTGCGCAACAATGGATGCTGACTACTGTTCTTGGCTAGCGCCACCCAGTGGTGTCTCACCGGAGCCCATATCACTCTCCAATAGAGGCAGTTCTCAAAACCGTCTCTATGAGATGGAGCTACTCACAGCCAATCAGCCATCAGGGAGGCGTGCCGGCCGGGCTTGTTTGTGACGTCGGACTAACTGGCGTCATTGGCTGCTGGCGGGAATAGTGAAGGAGAAGCATCAAGGCAGTGCCTGCCGAGCGAGTGTGATTCAGCCCATATGACTGCTGCCCTGTCTGAAAGTCTGAGACACTTGAGCGGCGCCCTAGTACCTACAGATACATTCTCTACAAAGCGGTAAGTTGGAGAAAAAATATTTGACACTTATGTGCTATTGTGCAGGGTGCACTGCTTTGCCTTTGCAGCTTCAGCTTCAAGCTTGTGTAAAACCAAAAACCTACTCATCATCCAGCTGTGATTGCAATCAGTCACTCTAAAAAGTTGAAAAGCTCAAACCTACTCTGTCTCATTTTTTGTTAGCAGCAGATGCGGTAATTCATTCATCCTAGCTATCTGTATTAATACAGAATTACAGATAGCTAGGATGAATGCATTACCGCATCTGCTGCTAACAAAAAATGAGACAGAGCACAGAGCAGGTTTGAGCTTTTCAACATTTTAGAGTGACTGATCCAATATGGGAATAGCTGCAAAGGGATCATCAGCCTCAGTCATACTTACACTCAGAGAGTCTCCACCTGCCAGAGCGTAACAGTTAAAAGCTTTGTTTTTGTTTTATTTTTTTTAATGCTGAACTTTTTAATGATGGCACCAGCAGATGGCGCTGAAGAGCACCGTTCAGCCCGACAAACAAGATGAGCTGCAGTTAACAACAGTGTGAAAATGTGCTAAGTGTCAGACAGTGAAATGGCTGCTTCTCAATAAGAGGAGGTAAGGATTTTTTGTGTTTGTAAATATGGCAGTTCTATGGCAGGGTCCAGGGCCCCTTACATAAGGCAGCAACTACTGCAGTGCCAATCATGCACTTATACCACAATGTTCCAGTATATCCTTCTTTTACATTTTCCTAGACTTGGAGTGAGTTGGAGGTTTGCACCCTAAAGCCTCCAACTCACTCCAAGTCCAACATTACCATGTAATGGCCAAAGTGGTGAATTACATTTTTACTGAAAAATACTGGATTGCTCATACATACTTCATACTTTAGTGTCATCACTGTGAATCAAACTTTAAAAACTGCATTATTCTCCAGGTAATCAACACATTACAGATGAGCTGGTGCTTTAGTGCAGTGTTTCTCAACGACAGCGCTCAAGTACCCCAAACAGGCCAGGTTTTCATTATAGCTAAACTAGAGCACAGGTGAAATAATCAGCTGATCAGTAACCATGGTTACTAACTTGCTCTCACTCATCAGCTTATTATTTCGCCTGTGCTCTAGTTCAGCTATAATGAAAACCTGGCCTGTTACTTGAGGGCCCAGGTTGAGAAACACTGCATTAGTGTAACTGCCTAATTTTACAACTTAATTTAATTCAAAATGACCAGCAGAAAAAGTTTCAATCTCTTCACAGAAAGCGAAAAAAGTTCTGCACTAGACCATGCACTATATTTTCTCATTTGTGTTGAATGAGTTAAAATGAAGGCTAATCATCATTGTGCAAACTGCCAATTTAATTGTAAATTTAAACTACCTATATTGTGTTCATATAGGAGTTTCTCAGGCATATCATAGCCAGTACCTCACCAGCCTCTGATGTCACCGCAAGTCACTGAAACAAGGTGTATCTAGGTATACCAATCATGCTGACATTGAAAGAGTCTTTTTTTAATTCTTTCAAGTTCTGTACAAGCCAGAATCGCCAAACCTAATAAAGAAAAAAGAATTTTGGGAAAGGATTATGGTTCTGAAATTACCAGTGGAAGCGAGGAATCTTATTAATGCTCCCATTACCGAAGGGAAGATTGTATTAGCAATCAAACATGCCAGACCAAATAAAGCAGCGGGACTGGATACATTTCCAATTGAATTCTATAGAATTCTACAACCACAGGTGTCACCAATATTGAATAAATTGTATAACCTTTATTTTGTAGAAAACACTAGATGCTCTCCGTATTTTGCGGTAGCAAATATCTCACTAATTCTTAAAAAGGGTAAGGACCCTGAGTTACCTAGTTCTTATAGACCGATATCAGTCCTTAACACCGACTACAAGCTTTTAGCGGCTATTCTAGCCAACCGTTTGAAATCATGTATCGGGGACCTAATTCACGAGAACCAATCAGGTTTTATGCCAGGTCAGAATCCGGTGAGAAACATGCGGAAACTGTTAGTTCTTATTGAGTCTCATTGGAACAGATATGCGTCCTCTAGCTCTGGTAAGAACGTAGATAAAGCGATTTTAACGGTCGACGCGGAGAAGGCCTTTGATCGGGTCAGCTGGGTTCATTTGTTCTTCTCCTTAGACCAATTCGGTCTGTCAGGGCGGTTTAACAACTACATTCGATTAATCTATAGCGCCCCTACATCAGTGGTCCTGGTTAATAATGTTATATCCCAAAGATTTACTATGTATAGAGGGACCAGACAGGGCTGTCCACTCTCCCCCCGGCTATTCAACATCAGTCTAGAGCCCCTAGCCATATTATAACGCCAGGAGTTGGCAGGCATCCCATTGGCAGGGGAGAAATTAGTCTTGCTTCTATACGCTGATGACCTACTCTTATTTCTATCTAATCTTAAGACCTCATTACCAATCTTGCAAGGTATTATTCAAGATTTTGGTGAGATTTCAGGATATATGATCAATACCGTGAAATCAGAATTACTGTGGTTGTATAAAAAACCTACACTTACTATTGAGCATCCGTTTCTCGAAGTTTTGCAAATTTCATACTTAGGCCTACGACTATCGAGAAACCCGACGGAGTGGTATAACGCAAATTATGCATACTGCTTGATACAATGCTGTAAAAAACTTGAGGACTGGATGTCGTTACCCATATCTCTTTCTGCTCGAGTGGTATTGATTAAGACAGTCAGTTTTCCTAAATTGTTATACATCTTACAGAATATCCCGCTGTTTTTACACAAAAAGGATATCGTTACATATAACAAAGCTTGTTCAAGATTTTTATGGAAAGGGTCCAAACCACGGATCGCTTGTCAGCGACTTATGAACAGCAAATTGGCTGCAGGTCTTGCTCTTCCCAATATTCAGGCCTACAACCTAGCTAGTATTGCTAGATTTGCGTTGGACTGGTTAACGGAAAAAGAGCAAATTTCTTCCTATGTATGGGAATCAAGGTTGGCAGCTCCTTTTCATTTGAAGGCTTTACTTCATTGTCCGCTGACCTCACTCCCTTCAAATATATTTTATCTATTTATGTTTAGAAATATCATAGAGGCATGGCAGAAACTGTGTGCTGACCTAGATTGCTCATCATATGTATCAAATTATTTACCTATCTGTGGTAATCCCAACTTTATCCCTGGGTTGTCAAATCAGGTCTTTAAGGTTTGGGAATTAAAAGGTCTGAAATTCATGGGTCAGATCTTGGGAACCTCAGGACACCCAATGACCTTTGCAGAATTAGCAAATAGCTTTGACTTGGGGGCTCGTGAGTTCTATGCATATCTTCAAGTTAGACATTATCTCCAAGAATTACTTAAAAGCTACAGAAAAAAATGGTCATTGGGTGATCTACAGGATAGGAAATGTAGTTACGCATCAGGTTTGTATGCAATCTCCTCACTATATTTACTTATAACGCAAAAATCTTCTAAAGTGCAGGTCAGTGACATGACAGCAAAATGGTCTTCTCAATTTCCAGATATAGAAGATCAGACTATTATTGGCAGTTTTAAAATTGCTCAACAAACCTGGGTTCCAACCTCATGGAGAGAGTCTCAGATTAAAATAGGATTAGAGAGGTATCTTACACCGGGAATGTTATCTAAATGGTATAAAACAAGTGCCCCCTGTTCTAGATGCTCTGCAATAGATGCAGATTTATTTCACTGCCTTTTGGCCTGTCCCAAAATTTTTCAATATTGGAAGAAGATAACCTATTGGATGAATGCAACTCTACAGTTGGAACATGAATTAAAGCCCATAGAGATTTTTTTCTTGGTGAAATACCAAGGTATGTTAAAAAATTATAGTCTTATAAACACAATCATATTAACGGGACGTAATCGCATTCTTTAACTATGGAAGGCGCAAGAAGCACCCAAGTTATCCCATTTTAAAAAGGCTTTACTGAGCCAGTTTACGACAGAACAATTCAATATACCTTATCCACAAGGTGAACATCTACCTATTTTTTTTTAAGAAATGGGAGTTGTTCGTTATATCTCTGCCTTTGGCAAGTCAAAGAAAAGTGATCAAACCATTTAGTGAGTCTGAGTTTATCCTGACAAACATATATGCAGGCCGCTTCCCTGGAAGCTAGGTGGAGGACATCGAGTGAGTGATCTGGGGAGGACGGGCACTTGGATGAGCAGGGCGGACTGTGTGAGGGCTACTCATTATTTTTTATTATTATTTTTTTTGTGTGTTTTGTCCAAGGGTTTTTAGTTTGTATCTGTAATAGAATAAGGAAAAGTTAAAATTAAAATAGGAAAGCAAAAATTACTCTTTCACGACATTGGATCATATGTATTAATGGAATTGATGTAAAAACATTCTAGTCTGGGTCTCCGGCCTGCTAATTTGTTGTATTTATATACATTTTATAGCGTTATGAGCTATATAAGGTTTTTATAGGAACAAACAAAAAGGGGAAAAAAAGCAAAGGGGAAGAACGGTTATCAATATGAGATACATGCGATTGTACTTGGTCACTTATATGGTTGTCCTGTATTTTGTACAGGTCATGTAGTAATTTTAGTGTCTTTTGACTCTTACTTTGTCACCTAATGATATCTTTTCAATGTTATATGTAATATTTTATCAACTGTGGTGCACTGTATTATATTTGTTGTAATTCGTCTTGTTAAATCTCTTCTCTTTTGCTATTAATAAAGTTTAAAAAAAAAAAGAAATGATCATATGAGCCATCCTAGGTTTGGCTTTCAACTAAGAATACCAAGAGAACAAAGCAAGTGTTCAAATTAAATCTGAAAGTAGTTTGAAATAACATGCCCTATTTAAAAGAAGAAGGTTTTCTTTGAACTTGACTGTCCCTTTATATATTTTGGCATCAGTGCCAAGCTGTGTTAGCATTAGAATAAATTACACTCCAGTGGGTTCTAAAGAGATGAAGGCAATCCAATTGAAAGTAAATACGCAAGTATATGTCCACAATGTGATAAAGTACCTACAAGCTCAATCCATTTGACTATTTCAAATACACAAATAAACCTTAAAAAAGCAGTATCATAGTATACTGTCCCTTTAACCTTGAGATGCTGCTTAAATGTATGTGTTTGTTAAGGCTTCCAGGGAGTTACGTTGGTTTTTTAGTCAGTGCAAGGGCTCCTGCGCCTGCTATTTGTGGCGAGATGAGAATGGAGTAGATTTTCTGAAATCTGCGCGTGGAAGTCCTTACGCTGTATATTGGATACCAAACTGCACGTGTTTTGTATGTCAGTCTATGGGTAAAAATAATACGGGCGAAGGCAGAAATATCCGCGCGTAAGTTGTATGCTATGCCGTATATGTGATACCAAACCCGCGCAAAATTTGGCGTCGCCGGCTTTTGCGGGCGACGCTGCATATCGGATCGGGACCCTGCAGTGGTAACCAAAGTAACAAGTGCACCATGCTCATACATTGTCCGCACCGAGAATGGCAAAGATTACCGGCGCAACAGAGTACATCTGCGTCATAACAGAGGTACAAATACAGGAGTTACAAATATTCCAGATGCAGTGCTTCATGTACCACGAAGGATGTCACATAGTGATATAAATAAGGCTCTAAGCTCAACTGATGCTTCACATGTGGACATAAAGGAGGGACAATTACTGAGTACAACACCAACCGCACAACTCTCTGATCACAGCTCCAATGTGATTCTTCCTAGCACAACAGAAAAAGCACAAGTTGAGCCACCCAGTAGATTCTCAAGATATGGATGGAGAATCAAGCCAAAGTATTGGGAAGATTATGACACTACATAACTGTGTGCTTTGTTTGTTTGTTTGTTTTTGTGCTTGTTTTTTTTTAAGTGTATATTTCTTTATATCTAATATAACATAATTTATGTAAGAACTTACCTGATAAATTCATTTCTTTCATATTAGCAAGAGTCCATGAGCTAGTGACGTATGGGATATACATTCCTACCAGGAGGGGCAAAGTTTCCCAAACCTCAAAATGCCTATAAATACACCCCTCACCACACCCACAAATCAGTTTAACGAATAGCCAAGAAGTGGGGTGATAAGAAAAAAGTGCGAAAGCATATAAAATAAGGGTGGGCCTCATGGACTCTTGCTAATATGAAAGAAATGAATTTATCAGGTACGTTCTTACATAAATTATGTTTTCTTTCATGTAATTAGCAAGAGTCCATGAGCTAGTGACGTATGGGATAATGACTACCCAAGATGTGGATCTTTCCACGCAAGAGTCACTAGAGAGGGAGGGATAAAATAAAGACAGCCAATTCCTGCTGAAAATAATCCACACCCAAAATAAAGTTTAATGAAAACATAAGCAGAAGATTCAAACTGAAACCGCTGCCTGAAGTACTTTTCTACCAAAAACTGCTTCAGAAGAAGAAAACACATCAAAATGGTAGAATTTAGTAAAAGTATGCAAAGAGGACCAAGTTGCTGCTTTGCAAATCTGATCAACCGAAGCCTCATTCCTAAACGCCCAGGAAGTAGAAACTGACCTAGTAGAATGAGCTGTAATCCTTTGAGGTGGAGTTTTACCCGACTCGACATAAGCATGGTGAATTAAGGATTTCAACCAAGATGCCAAAGAAATGGCAGAAGCTTTCTGACCTTTTCTAGAACCGGAAAAGATGACAAATAGACTAGAAGTCTTTCGGAAAGACTTAGTAGCCTCAACATAATATTTCAAAGCTCTAACAACATCCAAAGAATGCAACGATTTCTCCTTAGAATTCTTAGGATTAGGACATAATGAAGGAACCACAATTTCTCTACTAATGTTGTTGGAATTCACAACCTTAGGTAAAAATTCAAAAGAAGTTCGCAACACCGCCTTATCCTGATGAAAAATCAGAAAAGGAGACTCACAAGAAAGAGCAGATAATTCAGAGACTCTTCTGGCAGAAGAGATGGCCAAAAGGAACAAAACTTTCCAAGAAAGTAATTTAATGTCCAATGAATGCATGGCTTCAAAAGGATGAGCTTGAAGAGCCCCCAGAACCAAATTCAAACTCCAAGGAGGAGAAATAGACTTAATGACAGGTTTTATACGAACCAAAGCTTGTACAAAACAATGAATATCAGGAAGATTAGCAATCTTTCTGTGAAAAAGAACAGAAAGAGCAGAGATTTGTCCTTTCAAGGAACTTGCGGACAAACCTTTATCTAAACCATCCTGAAGAAACTGTAAAATTCTCGGAATTCTAAAAGAATGCCAGGAAAAATTATGAGAAAGACACCAAGAAATATAAGTCTTCCAGATTCTATAATATATCTCTCTAGATACAGATTTACGAGCCTGTAACATAGTATTAATCACAGAGTCAGAGAAACCTCTTTGACCAAGAATCAAGCGTTCAATCTCCATACCTTTAAATTTAAGGATTTGAGATCCTGATGGAAGAAAGGACCTTGCGACAGAAGGTCTGGTCTTAACGGAAGAGTCCACGGCTGGCAAGAGGCCATCTGGACAAGATCCGCATACCAAAACCTGTGAGGCCATGCTGGAGCTACCAGTAGAACAAACGAGCATTCCTTCAGAATCTTGGAGATTACTCTTGGAAGAAGAACTAGAGGCGGAAAGATATAGGCAGGATGATACTTCCAAGGAAGTGATAATGCATCCACTGCCTCCGCCTGAGGATCCCGGGATCTGGACAGATACCTGGGAAGTTTCTTGTTTAGATGAGAAGCCATCAGTTCTATTTCTGGGAGTTCCCACATTTGAACAATCTGAAGAAATACCTCTGGGTGAAGAGACCATTCGCCCGGATGCAATGTTTGGCGACTGAGATAATCCGCTTCCCAATTGTCTATACCTGGGATATGAAACGCAGAGATTAGACAGGAGCTGGATTCCGCCCAAACCAGAATTCGAGATACTTCTTTCATAGCCAGAGGACTGTGAGTCCCTCCTTGATGATTGATGTATGCCACAGTTGTGACATTGTCTGTCTGAAAACAAATGAACGACTCTCTCTTCAGAAGAGGCCAAGACTGAAGAGCTCTGAAAATTGCACGGAGTTCCAAAATATTGATCGGTAATCTCACCTCCTGAGATTCCCAAACCCCTTGTGCCATCAGAGACCCCCACACAGCTCCCCAACCTGTAAGACTGGCATCTGTTGAGATTATAGTCCAGGTCGGAAGAACAAAAGAAGCCCCCTGAATTAAACGATGGTGATCTGTCCACCACGTCAGAGAATGTCAGACAATCGGTTTTAAAGATATTAATTGAGATATCTTTGTGTAATCCCTGCACCATTGGTTCAGCATACAGAGCTGA
This sequence comes from Bombina bombina, assembly GCF_027579735.1. Classification (NCBI taxonomy): domain Eukaryota; kingdom Metazoa; phylum Chordata; class Amphibia; order Anura; family Bombinatoridae; genus Bombina; species Bombina bombina. The sequence goes on from NC_069504.1 coordinate 726,427,501, forward strand.
AGAGGTCGCATGTGAAAACGAGCAAAGGGGATCGCGTCCGATGCAGCAGTCATAAGACCTAGAATTTCCATGCATAAGGCTACCGAAGGGAATGATTGTGACTGAAGGTTTCGACAAGCTGAAATCAATTTTAGACGCCTCTTGTCTGTCAAAGATAGAGTCATGGACACTGAATCTATCTGGAAACCTAAAAAGGTTACCTTTGTCTGAGGAATCAATGAACTTTTTAGTGAATTGATCCTCCAACCATGATCTTGAAGAAACAACACAAGTCGATTCGTATGAGATTCTGCTAAATGTGAAGACTGAGCAAGTACCAAGATATCGTCCAAATAAGGAAATACCACAATACCCTGTTCTCTGATTACAGACAGAAGGGCACCGAGAACCTTTGTAAAAATTCTTGGAGCTGTAGCTAGGCCAAACGGTAGAGCCACAAACTGGTAATGCTTGTCCAGGAAAGAGAATCTCAGGAACTGATAGTGAGCTGGATGAATCGGAATATGCAGATATGCATCCTGCAAATCTATTGTAGACAGATAATGCCCTTGCTGAACAAAAGGCAAGATAGTCCTTACAGTTACCATTTTGAATGTTGGTATCCTTACATAACGATTCAATATTTTTAGATCCAGAACTGGTCTGAAGGAATTCTCCTTCTTGGGTACAATGAAGAGATTCTAATAAAACCCCAGCCCCTGTTCCAAAACTGGAACTGGCATAATTACTCCAGCCAACTCTAGATCTGAAACACATTTCAGAAATGCTTGAGCTTTCACTGGGTTTACTGGGACACGGGAAAGAAAAAATCTCTTTGCAGGAGGTCTTATCTTGAAACCAATTCTGTACCCTTCTGAAACAATGTTCTGAATCCAAAGATTGTGAACAGAATTGATCCAAATTTCTTTGAAAAAACGTAATCTGCCCCCTACCAGCTGAGCTGGAATGAGGGCCGCACCTTCATGTGGACTTAGAAGCTGGCTTTGCTTTTCTAGAAGGCTTGGATTTATTCCAGACTGGAGATGGTTTCCAAACTGAAATTGCTCCTGAGGATGAAGGATCAGGCTTTTGTTCTTTGTTGAAACGAAAAGAACGAAAACGATTATTAGCCCTGTTTTTACCTTTAGATTTTTTATCCTGTGGTAAAAAGGTTCCTTTCCCACCAGTAACAGTTGAGATAATAGAATCCAACTGAGAACCAAATAATTTATTACCCTGGAAAGAAAGGGAAAGTAGAGTCGATTTAGAAGACATATCAGCATTCCAAGTTTTAAGCCATAAAGCTCTTCTAGCTAAAATAGCTAGAGACATAAACCTGACATCAACTCTGATAATATCAAAAATGGCATCACAGATAAAATTATTAGCATGTTGAAGAAGAATAATAATATTATGAGAATCATGATCTGTTACTTGTTGCGCTAAGGTTTCCAACCAAAAAGTTGAAGCTGCAGCAACATCAGCCAATGATATAGCAGGTCTAAGAAGATTACCTGAACACAGATAAGCTTTTCTTAGAAAGGATTCAATTTTCCTATCTAAAGGATCTTTAAAGGAAGTACCATCTGCCGTAGGAATAGTAGTACGTTTAGCAAGGGTAGAAATAGCCCCATCAACTTTAGGGATTTTGTCCCAAAACTCTAATCTGTCGGACGGTACAGGATATAATTGCTTAAAACGTTTAGAAGGAGTAAATGAATTACCCAAATTATTCCATTCTCTGGAAATTACTTCAGAAATAGCACCAGGAACAGGAAAAACTTCTGGAATAACCACAGGAGATCTAAAGACCTTGTCTAAACGTTTAGATTTAGTATAAAGAGGACCTGAATCCTCAATTTCTAATGCAATTAGGACTTCTTTAAGTAAAGAACGGATAAATTCCATTTTAAATAAATATGACGATTTATCAGCATCAACCTCTGAGACAGAATCATCTGTATCAGAAGAATCATTAGAATCAGAATGATGATGTTCATTTAAAAATTCATCTGTATAAAGAGAAGTTTTAAAAGACTTTTTATGTTTACCAGAAGGAGGAATAACAGACATAGCCTTCTTAATGGATTCAGAAACAAAATCTCTTATGTTATCAGGAACACTCTGAACATTAGATGTTGATGGAACTGCAACAGATAATGGTACTTTACTAAAGGAAATATTTTCTGCATTAACAAGTTTGTCATGACATTTAATACAAACAACAGCTGGAGGAACAACTACCAAAAGTTTACAGCAGATACACTTAGCTTTGGTAGTTCCAGCACCAGGCAGCGATTTTCCAGTAGTATCTTCTGACTCAGTTGCAACGTGGGACATCTTGCAATATGTAATAGAAAAAACAACATATAAAGCAAAATTGATCAAATTCCTTAAATGACAGTTTCAGGAATGGGAAAAAATGCCAGTGAACAAGCTTCTAGCAACCAGAAGCAACAAATAATGAGACTTAAATAAAGTGGAGACAAAATTGACGCCCACATTATTTGGCGCCTAAATGCTATTAGCGCCAAAAATGACGCCACATCCGGAACGCCGACATTTTTGGCGCGAAAAAAACGTCAAAAATGACGCAACTTCCGGCGACACGTATGACGCCGGAAATAGAAAAAAAAATTCACGCCAAGAAAGTCCGCGCCAAGAATGACGCAATAAAATGAAGCATTTTCAGCCCCCGCGAGCCTAACAGCCCACAGGGAAAAAGTCAAATTTTAAGGTAAGCTAAAAATGATATATTCAAATGCATTATCCCAAATATGAAACTGACTGTCTGAAATAAGGAAATGTTGAACATCCTGAGTCAAGGCAAATAAATGTTTGAATACATATATTTAGAAATTTATAAAAAAGTGCCCAACCATAGCTTTAGAGTGTCACAGAAAATAAGACTTACTTACCCCAGAACACTCATCTACATGTTGTAGAAAGCCAAACCAGTACTGAAACGAAAATCAGCAGAGGTAATGGTATAAATATAAGAGTATATCGTCAATCTGAAAAGGGAGGTAAGAGATGAATCTCTACGACCGATAACAGAGAACCCATGAAATAGACCCCGTAGAAGGAGATCATTGATTTCAAACAGGCTATACTCTCCTCACATCCCTCTGACATTCACTGCACGCTGAGAGGACAACCTGCTGCGGAGCGCATATCAACGTAGAATCTAGCACAAACTTACTTCACCACCTCCATAGGAGGCAAAGTTTGTAAAACTGATTTGTGGGTGTGGTGAGGGGTGTATTTATAGGCATTTTGAGGTTTGGGAAACTTTGCCCCTCCTGGTAGGAATGTATATCCCATACGTCACTAGCTCATGGACTCTTGCTAATTACATGAAAGAAATATTGTTTTATTTTTTATTTATTTTTAAGAAGGGAGATGTAATGAATATATCATAATGGTTTGTTCCAGTTGTTGCAGTTCATATATTCTAACACTAGGGACAAGCATGAGGTATAACAGTGAAATGGGTGTGTTATCTTCAGTTAATAAAAAGTTCTTGAAGTTGAACAATGGTGCCTTCATGAGTTCTGTGCATTCTATAACAGGAGATCTTTACACGGGTGATGTGGGGTGACCACGGTTGTCCAGACCTTGGGTGCTAACCTAGGGTTACCAACTTGGCTATATTTTCCTGGACACTTATGAGCAGGGATAGGCAAGGTGTCCATGACTAACCCTTGCAGTGTCTGTCACAACCTTAGTATATCTTTTCTCTCTGATTAAATAATAGGAATAAAACATTTTTTTAGTGTGAATAAAGCTAGTGGCTTGTCAAGAGACTGCTAGCGATATTGGGTGATAAGTTATGGAACAAATAAAGCCTGAGTGAAATACTGGATGTGTATCTGCATCTGTATAATAACACCCAGCTCTATACAAAGACACAGTAGGGACACTGGCACATGCGTATAGCCAGACAAGGGTTGGTTAAAGGATCAGTGTTATCTGCATCAGTGTAATAACACCCAGCGCTATATAATGACACAGTAGTGACACTGGCACATGGGTATAGCCAGGGGAGGGCTGGTTATAGGTTTAGTGGTATCTGCATCAATATAATAACACCGAGCACTATATAATGACACAGTAGTGACACTGGCACATGGGTATAGCCAGAGGAGAACTGGTTATATAATCAGTGGTATCTGCATCAGTATAATAACACCCAGCGCTATATAATGACACAGTAGTGACACTGGCTCATGGGTATAGCCAGAGGAGGGCTGGTTATAGGATCAGTGGTATCTGTATCAGTGTAATAACACCCAACGCTATATAATGACACAGTAGTGACACTGGGTCATGGGTATAGCTAGAAGAGGGCTGGTGATAGGATCAGTGGTATCTGCATCAGTATAATAACACCCAGCACTATAAAATGGCACAGTAGTGACACTGGCTCATGGGTATAGACAGATGAGGGCTGGTTATAGGATCAGTAGCATCTGCATCAGTATAATAACACCCAGCAATATATAATGACACAGTAGTGACACTGGCACATGGTTATAGCCAGAGGAGGGCTGGTTATAGAATCAGTGGTATCTGCATCAGTCCTATAAAATAATGTTTTTAATTTCAAATGTATCTTGGTGTCCTTCACTAAGCATAAATAAAAAGAGAGAAGCGCTCAACCTGGGAACGAACAATAACATAATAGCTTGCTCTATGGCTAGTTACCACCCAAGAAGCAGCCTCTTTTTGCTCAACATGTGCCTTTCACAGAGAAGAACTTTCCTGAAGCATATCAGTCTGATCCTGACTTCACAGTACAGTCCAGCCCTGAAATACCAGGCAATCCCTCTCTGAACGAGAGAAACAGAAAAACCCCAGACGTACGTTTCGGCCTATTGTGGGCCTCGTCAGTGAGGTGCAGCCATATCCCTCTAGGCAGACGGGTCCACGTCTGGATTCCCGCATCACACTTAGGAAGACTTCCCAACATGTCATAATCTGCATAAATAAAAAGAGAGAAGCGCTCAACCTGGGAACGAACAATAACATAATAGCTTGCTCTATGGCTAGTTACCACCCAAGAAGCAGCCTCTTTTTGCTCAACATGTGCCTTTCACAGAGAAGAACTTTCCTGAAGCATATCAGTCTGATCCTGATTTCACAGTACAGTCCAGCCCCGAAATACCATCTGAACGAGAGAAACAGCAAAACCCCAGACGTACGTTTCGGCCTATTGTGGGCCTCATCAGTGAGGTACAGCCATATTCCTCTAGGCACACTGAGCAACGGGTCCACGTCTGGATTCCCGCATCACACTTAGGGAGATCGTCTGGGGTTGCCTTTTCCTTGTTCAGAGGAGAATTTCCTGGTATTTCGGGGCTGGACTGACCATGTCGGCGGGATCAGACTGATATACTACAGGAAATTTTTCCTTTGTGTAAAGCACAATTGGGCAGAAAGAAGCTATTTCCAGGTGGTAACCGGGCTATAGAACAAGCCATTGATGCTGTTCGTTCCTGGCAGACTGCTTCTCTTTCTGTTTTGCATATGTAAATATGACTCTGGGGATAGTCTCCCTATTGGTGATGGGGCAAGCCAGACGTGGACTCCTTGCCCAATGTGCTTAGAGGAATATGGCTGCACCTCACTGACGAGGCCCAATGAAGGCCGAAACGATCAGCTGAGGTTGCTTCTCTGATCTTTGGCTTGGATCAAGTGCAGTTTTCTGTGCTTGGTCTTGGCTGAAAGATTTGCTGCCTGGAGACCTGCTCCTTTGGCCTGGGGTCCTTTCCCTTTGGGGTTTGGGCTCCTGCTGCTATTGGGGGGGGTGGCTACTCCTTAGGCGTAGAGCAACTGGGTAGTAGGGCCGTCCCCTTGGCCTTGTGGCATTGTCCCTGGACTTCAGCCACATGCTGCTTTTGGGGGGGGGCGCTCTAAAATCCAGCCTAAAGAGGCAATAGGGCAAATATGGCTACCAATGTGCCAAATGTTCCCCATACACTTCGGGTGTTGATTTCTGAGGATTTTCGAGAAAAGATTGGTTTGGCTCATGTCCAGCAGGTGGTTTTGGAGGGTGTTTTGAAGATGCCAAGAGCAAGTTTGCATTGTGTTCAGTCATTCCCTTCAAGAGTGAGTTTTTGATGTGGCTTTCACCGATAAGCATTATTTACAGACCTGCTATCAACGGACTATTGATATGGCTGCTGCTCCAGAGTTGGTTGGCATGAAATTTGTTGCCTGTGTGCAGAGGGAGAGAAGAATCCCGGTGACAGTACATATGTACAACCCTTGGGTCACTGATGTGGAAATTCGTCTGTTTCTTTGTCGCTACTTTGATGATTTTCAAGGAGGTAGCAAGCTGAAGAATCAGTTTGGGACTTTCAATGGAAAGCGCAGGTTCTGGGTGCGGTTTGTGCCAGATGAATTAGGTATTGGTGGAAAGAAACACCCTCCACAGACTTTCGCCATTGGTGGAAATAGAGGTTTCCTATACTATGATGACATGCCTCTTTTTTGCCGTAGTTGCAACCTGTTTGGTCACATTGCTGAAAATTGCCCAGGTGCCAGATGTCGAAATTGCGGTGAGGAGGATCATCTTGTTGCCCACTGTAGTAAACGCCGGACCTGTGACCTGTGTGGTTCTTCAAGTCATCTGTGCAGGATGTGTCCTTTGAAGATGTTTCAGGGGCTTGATAGAGTGAAGCCTTCCTATGCTGATGTTGCAAAAAAAAACATCTTCAGTTGCAGTTGAGCCATCTGTGAATGAGGAGGAGGTCTCTGATGAGGCATTGAACTCTATTACCTCTTTTGTGTAAGAAATCTGCAGTTGGGGTCCCTGTCGGAGAGGTGTCTGATGTTCCTGTGGTGGTTCCTGTGGCTGAGAAGGTAGAGGAAGCCCAATCTCATCTTCAGGAGGTGGATCTTGCTACATCTAATGTGATAGCTGCTTCAGATGTTCTTGAAGCCCTGTTGCCCAATTCTGTGAATGATACTGTTGCTGTTCCTGGGACAGAGAATTTTTCCTTCACTGAGTCATCTTGTGATGCTGCTCCTGATGCTGTTCTTGGTGAAGGGGGGAACATTGATTGGTCTGCTGTTGTGTCCTCTAGTTCTGAGGAGGATATAGACACTGAAGGGAAAAAATCTGCCTCCAAGCGAAAAATAGATGCGGATTCTGATGGATGGGAGAGTCCTGATTTGAATCTTCCAGTAGTTAAGGGTGCAGATCCAGATACTACAAGTGATGCTGACTCTTTAATTTCAGAGTTTCCTTCTGTCTCTACTAAAGATGTTCCTTCTGACTCAAGCCAGTGTATAGGTGACTTTTCTGATGCCTCTTCTGTTGGTTATCTAGATAAAAGAGATGTGAACCAACTTGCTGAAGTTACTGGTTATGAGGCTAGCAAAGGGGAGCCTAGGAGGTCGGAACGTCACAGAGGCAGATTTAAAGGATCTCCTTTGAGTCCTAAGAAAAAGAAAGGAAAGAAGAAGTCCTGATGTTATTTCTTTTTTTGTTTTTCTTTAATTTATTTTTGTGATGTTTCTGACCATTTCTTCCCTTAATGTCAGGTGTATGACAACTATAGCAAGGAGAGCTGCAATTTTTAAATTATTATCTGTATGTTCTGCTAATATTTTTTGTTTGCAGGAATGTGGTCTCTCTGAACATCCTAAATGTGCTGACTGGGAATATGGTCCTAAAGTATGGTCTTGTTCTTCTGATAGGAATGGGGGGGTGCGAGTTTTGTTTAAGGGGTTTAGTTTTTCTATCCTTAATGTAGTTCATATTGTCCCAGGTCGGGTACTTTTGGTTAGTTTTAGTTTTTGTGGGACTGTTTTTCGTTTGTTTAATGTATATGCTTCTCCAAATACGGTAGATCGTTTGCTTAATTTTGAAACTTTAAAGTTTTTTCTGCCAGGTCGAGAGCCAACTTTTTTGGTTGGGGATTTTAATTGTATTATTAAGAATGGGGACAGAGAGGGTGGCAGTGATTGTAGGGTGGATAGCTCAGGGAAGTTTTTATTTGATTTGCTTAAATCTTTCGGTTTGAAGGATGCCTTTGGGTCTGTTTCTTTTTCAGGGGAGGGTTTTACTTTCTTTAGTGATAGTGGTGGGATAAAATCTCGAATTGATTTTTGTTTTTTTATCTAAATTTTTATGTGTTGATGATTTTTCTTTAAAGCGGATGCCCTTTACAGATCATGCCCTTTTGATGTGTAAGGTGAATTGTGATTTGAAGATCAAGTATGGTAAGGGTGTTTGGAAACTGAATGTGGATTTGTTAGAAGATGAGAATTTTAAGCGTCAGTTTGTTTAGATGTATGAAAGGTGGCGTGAAAGAAAATTTGATTTTAGTAATGTGCTGTGGTGGGAATGCTTGAAGGTGGAAATAAAGAGGTTTTTTATTAAGAAAGGCTGTGAGAAAGCTAGAATGGAAAGGGAGTTGTATGATAAATGGTATCTGAGGTTGTTGTATTTGTATGAATTGAGAAATTGTGGTATTGATGTGCATGAGGAAATTGCTGAAGCAAGAAAGATAATTAAAAAGTGTATGCATGAAAAAGGAAAGAAAATTGTTTTTATGGCAAGATTGGAGAAAATGGAAAAGGATGAGTCTTGTAGTAAATATTTTTTTAAGAAAGCTTTTGAAGGAAAGACTGGTTTTGTTAGTGTTTTTGATAAGGTTGAGTGTGAAGTTAATGGTACGGATGGTGTTTTGCGTGAAGTTCATGAGTTTTACAGTGAGCTGTATAAAGAAAAAACAAGAGATGTTTTATTGGAAAATGAGTTGTTGGAAAACATTGAGGTTAAGTTGGAAAAATATGATAATGATTTGTTAGAAAGGGATCTAAGTTTGGATGAGATTGCAGAGGTTGTTAGGAGTTTTAAGAATGGGAAGGTACCTGGTTGTGATGGTTTGCCTGTTGAATTTTATACTTGTTTTTGGAATTTGATTGGGGTTGATATGTTGGATGTTTGTAAGTTTGTTTTTAGAATGAATGTTTTGCCTGTTTCAATGAGGAAAGGTTTGATTGTTTTGTTATTTAAAAAGGTTGATAAGAGAGATTTGAGGAATTGGAGGCCGATTACGTTGTTGAATGTTGACTATAAGGTTATTGCAAAGGTGTTGGCAAATAGAATGCGTGGAGTGATTGGTAAGGTTGTGGGTGAAGAGCAAGTGTGTGCTGTTCCTGGGCGTCAGATTTCTGAAAGTTCGTTGTTACTACGTGATGTACTGTGGTATGTGAGGGAGAGGATGAGGTCTGTTGCTATTGTGGATTTTGAAAAAGCGTATGATAGGGTAGTGCATGATTTTATGTTTCATGTTTTAGAACGTTTAGGTTTTTCTGGTAAGATTATTGGATGGTTTAAATGTTTGTATAGTGATATTGTGAGTCAAGTCCAGGTTAATGGTTTTTTGACTGAGGAATTTTGTGTTAAATCTGGAGTGCGTCAAGGATGTCCTTTGTCTCCTGTGTTATTTGTATGTGTCATTGAGCCATTATTAACTAGTTTGAGGAAGGATAAATTAGTTAGAGGTGTGAGTGTTCCTGGTAGTAATGGAAGGTGTTTAAAAGTGATTGGGTATATGGATGATGTGAGTGTGGTATGTGAGACTCAGGCTGGTTTGAGGAGGGTGAAAACTTTAGTTCAATGTTTTTGTATGGCAAGTGGTTTCAGAGTTAATTGGAATAAGTGTAAAGTTAAAGTTTTTGGTAATGATAGGGAGATTGATTCTTGTGGATGGCCTGTGACTGAAGGTGCAATTGAGGTGTTGGGTGTGAAATTTGATGTGGATTTGAAAGGCTTGGAAAGTTGGGAGAATGTTTTTTATAAAGTGAGTAGAAAACTTCAGTTTTGGTCTTTAAGGACTTTATCTTTGGAAGGAAAAATGTTAGTTATTAAATCGGTTTTGATCCCTATTATGTTATATTTGGCGTTAGTTTTTCCGCCACCTGAGAGGATTTTTCGGAGAATTTTGAGAGTGTTGTTTTCTTTTTTCTGGAGTTCTGGTATGGAGCGTTTGAAAAGAGATGTTGTTGTTAAGAGTAAGAATGTTGGTGGTAAGGGTTTTCCAAATGTGGAGAGATTTTTGGCTGTGAAATATGTTAGTAGGTGTGTGGTTCTGAGTGGTAAGGATAGCATGGCTGGTTGTATGGTAAAGTATGCTTGTGGAAATGTTTTAAGACAATATGGTTTATTTGAGATTGATAGAAAGAAACCGGTATGTTTTGCTGTTCCGTGGTTTTATGTAAGGGTGGAATGTTGGATTAAAAAATATGGTTTGGAGAATGTTAGTAGGGAGATGTGGTGTGCAAACAGAATGGTGTTGAAAATGTTGGAGAAGAAGGAAGGCCTTGAGTTGATTGGGGGTTTGAATGAAAATGAATGTGTGTTGGTATGGAAAAATGTGTGTAATAAGTATTTGATGAATAGGCAGAAAGATATTAGTTGGATGAGTGTGCATAAGTGTTTGCCAACAAGGGATTTTCAGAGAATGCGTCGTTTAGTGGCTTCAGAAGTGTGTCCTAGAGATGGTTGTTTTCAAAGCGAGAGTGTTATTCATTTGTTTTGGAATTGTGAGTATGCTAGGGATGTTTGTAGAAGTTTGAAAAGGATGATTAAGGGTTTGACTGGAGTGCAGTTTTTTACTTTTAATATGATGATGTATGGTTTGTGTGGAAGTGGTGTGGAAAAGGAGAAAGCAAGATTGATATGGTTGTTGGCATGTTGTGTGAAGGAGGTGTTGTGGGATATGCGTAATATTTTGATTTTTAAGAAAGAGGTAGTTACTGTAGGTAATTGTGTGGGTATGATCCGTGGGAAGTTGTTTTTGTATTTTTCTTTTGATAGGAGGCGATATGGGGAATTAGATTCTGAAGGCATCTGGAAGACAAAGAAGTGGAATGATTGGATTATTTAGTTTTGTTTTTTTCCTCCAGTTTGTTTTTGTCTGTATTTTAAATATGTTTAATTGTATTTTTTGTGATTATTTAAGTTTAATGTTTGCATTTTGATTTTTTTCTGATGACAAAAATTTGGGTCAATATTTCAGTTTTGTAACAAGAGATATTTTGTTTGCATTTGTTATTATGATTTTATTTTGTATATATGCATATATGATTATTTTTGTAATAAAAAAATTACGAAACGATCGTCTGAGGTTGCCTTTTCCTTGTTCAGAGGAGAATTGCCTGGTATTTCGGGGCTGGACTGACTATGTCGGCGGAATCAGACTGATATACTACAGGAAAGTTTTCCTCTGTGTAAAGCACAACTGGGCAGAAAGAAGCTACTTCCAGGTGGTAACCGGGCCATAGAACAAGCTATTGATGCTGCTGTTCGTTCCTGGCAGACTGCTTCTCTTTCTGTTTTGCATATGTAAATATGACCCTGGGGATAGTCTCCCTACGGGTAATGGGGGAAACCAGACGTGGACTCCTTGCCCAATGTGCTTAGAGGAATATGGCTGCATCTCACTGACGAGGCCCACAGAAGGCCGAAACAATCGTCTGGGGTTGCCTTTTCCTTGTTCAGAGGAGAATTGTCTAGTATTTCGTGGCTGGACTGACCATGTCGGCGGAATCAGACTGATATACTACAGGAAAGTTTTCCTCTGTGTAAAGCACAATTGGCCAGAAAGAAGCTACTTCCAGGTGGTAACCGGGCCATAGAACAAGCTATTGATGCTGCTGTTCGTTCCTGGCAGACTGCTTCTCTTTCTGTTTTGCATATGTAAATATGACCCTGGGGATAGTCTCCCTACGGGTAATGGGGGAAACCAGACGTGGACTCCTTGCCCAATGTGCTTAGAGGAATAAGGCTGCACCTCACTGACGAGGCCCACAGAAGGCCGAAACAATCGTCTGGGGTTGCCTTTTCCTTGTTCAGAGGAGAATTGCCTGGTATTTCGGGGCTGGACTGACCATGTCGGTGGGATCAGACTGATATACTACAGGAAAGTTTTCCTCTGTGTAAAGCACAATTGGCCAGAAAGAAGCTACTATCAGGTGGTAACCGGGCCATAGAAAAAGCTATTGATGCTGCTGTTCGTTCCTGGCAGACTGCTTCTCTTTCTGTTTTGCATATGTAAATATGACCCTGTGGATAGTCTCCCTATGGGTGATGGCGGAAACCAGACGTGGACTCCTTGCCCAATGTGCTTAGAGGAATATGGCTGCACCTCACTGATGAGGCCCACAGAAGGCCGAAACGATCGTCTGGGGTTGCCTTTTCCTTGTTCTGAGGAGAATTGCCTGGTATTTTGTGGCTGGACTGACCATGTCGGCGGTATCAGACTGATATACTACAGGAAAGTTTTCCTCTGTGTAAAGCACAATTGGGCAGAAAGAAGCTACCTCCAGGTGGTAACCGGGCCATAGAACAAGCTATTGATGCTGCTGTTCGTTCCTGGCAGACTGCTTCTCTTTCTGTTTTGCATATGTAAATATGACCCTGGGGATAGTCTCCCTATGGGTGATGAGGGAAACCAGACGTGGACTCCTTGCCCAATGTGCTTAGAGGAATATGGCTGCACCTCACTGACAAGGCCCACAGAAGGCCGAAACAATCGTCTGGGGTTGCCTTTTCCTTGTTCTGAGGAGAATTGCCTGGTATTTTGGGGCTGGACTGACCATGTCGGCGGGATCAGACTGATATACTACAGGAAAGTTTTACTCTGTGTAAAGCACAATTGGGCAGAAAGAAGCTACTTCCAGGTGGTAACCGGGCCATAGAACAAGCTATTGATGCTGCTGTTTGTTCCTGGCAGACTGCTTCTCATTCTGTTTTGCATATGTCCTTCACTAAGGTCTGTACTTTGGAAAATGTCCATCGCAGCCTTTGTCTGTGCCTATCCCTGCTTATGAGTTACACATGCTGTTGGGTGTGCCGGGAGGAACATGTATCATGGTGTTTATCAGCAGTATTCATGTGATGTCCAGAGACACAATACATGTTCCCCCCTGCTCACCCTGCAGCATGTGTAACTCATAAGTGTCCAGGAAAACATGGCCGAGGTGGCAACAACCATATGCTAAGCAATCATAGCGCCACTTGTGTACTACTGTGTAGCCAGCCAGCCCTGCAGTGTATATGCGCACTCTTGCTCCCACATACTCCAGCTACCAGGACCATTGTTGCTTTCCCTCTGCTGCAGGGATCGCAGTCAAAACCCAGATAGGGTGTGCAGATCCCGCAGCAGTGTCCTGTGTAGAGCCTGGGAGTGCAGAGTGTTGGCTGTGGTGGAAATAATGAGAGGATGGGGTAATATTATGCTTTAAATAAATATGGGACAATTATCACATGGGAAGTGAGTAGCTCAGATGTGTTATTGATTTAGTATTTTTAGTTTAAATATATAGTACATACACAATAGTATCTTATACTGCAGTGTCCTATTAGTTAAATATATAGTACATACACAATAGTATCTTATACTGCAGTGTCCTATTGGTTAAATATATAGTACATACACAATAGTATCTTATACTGCAGTGTCCTATTAGTTAAATATATAGTACATACACAATAGTATCTTATACTGCAGTGTCCTATTAATTAAATATATAGTACATACACAATAGTATCTTATACTGCAGTGTCCTATTAATTAAATATATAGTACATACACAATAGTATCATACTGCAGTGTCCTATTGGTTAAATATATAGTACATACACAATAGTATCTTATACTGCAGTGTCATATTGGTTAAATATATAGTACTTACACAATAGTATCTTATACTGCAGTGTCCTATTGGTTAAATATATAGTACATACACAATAGTATCTTATACTGAAGTGTCCTATTGGTTAAATATATAGTACATACACAATAGTATCTTATACTGCAGTGTCCTATTGGTTAAATATATAGTACTTACACAATAGTATCTTATACTGCAGTGTCCTATTGGTTAAATATATAGTACATACACAATACTTTTAAAAAATACAGCGCTTACTCCAACCTTTGTGTCTCGATTTACTTTAGTGTAATTTAAATTGTCTTAATACCCAAATAACTTTGTTTATAAAAGATATACAAAACACTAATTAAAATTTGTATATACCTGAGATGAGACTGTCACACCGATTAACTTATCGTTTCTGATCTTAAATATAATATATACTAGATGTGACAATACCGATTTACCTGTACCTTTATGCCTCCCGGAGTATGATAAAACGTTTTCTTTGAATTCCTTTGATTCTTTCTTCGATCTCAGTATCCTCCGTTATGTTCTGAGTGTGGCGCTGCTGCACAATTCACTGACTACTAGGAAGTGTGTCAGACTACGGGATCACTATAGAGACAAAAAGAAAAACGAGCGCAGCCACGACTCAAGGTAAAAGTTTTAATGCTTCCAAATTGCGCTTACATACATATTGCACTTACAAGAGCTTACACAATAGTATCTTATACTGCAGTGTCCTATTGGTTTAATATATAGTACATACACAATAGTATCTTATACTGCAGTGTCCTATTGGTTAAATATATAGTACATACATAATAGTATCTTATACTACAGTGTCCTATTGGTTAAATATATAGTACATACACAATAGTATCTTATACTGCAGTGTCCTATTGGTTAAATATATAGTACATACACAATAGTATCTTATACTGCAGTGTCCTATTGGTTAAATATATAGTACATACATAATAGTATCTTATACTACAGTGTCCTATTGGTTAAATATATAGTACATACACCAGGGGTGTCCAAACTTTGCTCTCCAGAGGTTTTGGAACTACATTTCCCATGATGCTCAGCTAGATAAAATGCTGGCTGAGCATCATGGGAAATGTAGTTCCAAAACCTCTGGAGAGCAAAGTTTGGACACCCCTGACATACACAATAGTATCTTATACTGCAGTGTCCTATTGGTTAAATATATAGTACATACACAATAGTATCTTATACTGCAGTGTCCTATTGGTTAAATATATAGTACATACACAATAGTATCTTATACTGCAGTGTCCTATTGGTTAAATATATAGGATACTCACATATGCAGAGGGATAATTTTTGTAGAAATATCAGAAGAGAGAGAGCCGCACTCCTGAGATAGAACAAAAGCTAGAATAACTTCCATGCCTGTTTATTTCCATTGCAACTCAGGGTGCACACTCTTTTTGCACACTATGCCTTTTCACAGAGAAAAAATATCATGTAGTATATCAGTCTAACCCTGCCCAATGACAGTCCAGTGCCGAAATACCAGGCAAGTGTGACCACGTGTCCCGGACTGTCCGGGATAGTCCCGCATATTGTAGGTCTGTCCCGGGTCCTGGGCACCTTCATTCCGGAACAATGCAGTGTCCCGAAATGGAAACTGCAGAGAGTGACACTGTTCTGAAACAGCTACCTACATGGCGTCCAGACATGCAGTAATAAACCTATTTAATTGTAAATTTGTGGGCAATGTGCTGACGTGACTAACCCCGGTACATTTAACCCCTGCATCACATGACAATGGAAATTGGACCCGCTACCTTGATACAGAGCGTGTGAGCGCACACACACACATGCACAATATATAACGGGGTGCACTTTATTTCACGGCAGTACAGGCAATTCTGCAGCCACCTATTGCATTACAGTCTCCTAAGTAACAAGGACACGAGGCCCCGTCCCCGAGAGCGTGGTAAGGAAGGCACCTCTGAAAGCACCAATCAAGATAGAGGTTGTGCTAGGGGCGTGACTTGCGGTTCGGTGGCTCTGCTACCGGGTTTGGAGTAAAACAATCACAAATTGTGATACAACAACAACGATCTGGCCCCTTCTGGAAGTAAGCTTTATATGTATATCATCAGCTGACGTAACTGCAGGGAAGGGCATTTTACTGTATTTATTGCTCTCTATACCATATAGATATTTAGTGTCTAGTCTCTATAACACACCATGTGTACAAACCACTAATGATGTCTGTCTGCAGCACTGAAAAGTAAGAAACAAATATTTTTACTGCATATTATACACTGCAAGACCCACATTTCTTATAACTGGAGCTCCCTTAACAAAGACTTACCTCTTGCAGACTTCTCTGAACTTAGGAAGAGTTTACAAGCATAACTAGGCAGTAGCAACCTGAGCAGTCTTTACACTGTCTCTGGTTTCTGAGGGCTGAACATAAAGGCAAAAAGAAAAGTTTGAGTTGCAAGGAAGTAAAAATAATCTGTAACAAGGGGAGGAAAAAGCCTCAGATGTGGGATTCCTGGCCAGACTGGGCAGCCCTCTCACACCCGTGTGTATTGTACAGTAGTGTGAGTTCCCTCTCACCCATATGTATGATGAAGTTGTGTGAGTGACCTCTCACCCATGTGTATGGTGAAGTTGTGTGAGTGACCTCTCACCCATATAATACAACTTAATCAGGTTCCCCCACTGGCATTGGGTAACATGGCATTTCCCTAAGTGACTTAAAGGGCCATAATACCCAAATGTTTAAACACTTGAAAGTGATGCAGCATAGCTGTAAAAAGCTGATTAGAAAATATCACCTGAACATCTCTATGTAAAAAAGAAAGATATTTTACCTCAAAATTTCCTCAGTAGCCACCTCCCATTGTAAAGGATTTCTAAGCAGCATATTAGTATGTCTGTCCTGGGACATCTGAAGGGATGAGCATTGTGCACTCTCATATTATTTCACCAATCAGGTAAAGGAAGCTTACTATGAAATCTCATGAGAATTAAGTCAAATCTCATGAGATCACAGTAAGAGTTCATGACCTCAGCACTGCTGATGCTGATTGGCTGCTGTTCATTTCTTCATTTTTTTTTATTTTTTTACCTGCAGCTGGGAGCAGCTGAGTATAACTTTTTACACAGAACTTACTCTGCTGAGCTGAGGAGATTGTGAGGTAAAATATCTTCCTTTTTTACATAGAGATGCTCAGGTGATATTTTCCTTTCAGCTTTTTACAGTTATACTGCATCAGTTTCAAGTGATTTACCATATGAGTATTATGTCCCTTTAATTAAACACCTGTCTAAACTGGTGACCACAGTTTTTTTTTCTTTTTTTTTTAAATTCTTTTTTTTTTTTTTTTTGGGGGGGGGTCCCTGAATGGCAGTTTGGAAATGTGGTCACCCTACTACCACTACACCACTGCAGCCATTTGGTTACTAAAGCTGTACTGTTATAATGTTAGAGCTATAAAACTATACCCGGAATCATGTTTGCAGAAGCCAATTCCCAGCATTAATAAATGCATATAGAAGGTCTAAGCCTGCATGTGCCAGAGGCCTAACGGGCCTCATGCCTGTTATACAAAATTTATACACAATTTATTAAATAAAATAACTAAAATAAATAACTAAAGCTGGATAATACTGAAGACAAAAACCCTATACATTATTAAGGCTAACAAAGATAACTAAACAAGAATAAGAATAATATCCTTAGAAAATATGGAGAGAGAAATTAATACGTGACCTGCTGTCTGGAAACAGCAAAGAAAAGAGGAAGTGCTGGACTTGTAATGAACAGTTTATTAGACTGCTGTGTGCTGATTGGTGCAGTCTTGTTACTATGTTATTTATTTTTTTCTCTGTATGTTTTCTTTGCTGCTGTTTGGATTCAGTAAAGATTTGATGCAAAATACGAAGCATCCTGTCTTTAATAAAATCAACTAATATGAAGCAAAGGGTGCTATACAGAGAATGGCCAGTAGATGGCAGTGGAATAGTGATCTTGCTTAGAATTATGACATGTCAGAGTAAGCAGCTGTTTTTAAAGGGACAGTTTACTCAAAATAATTCTCCCCTTTAATTTGTTCCCAATGATTCACTTTACCTGCTGGAGTGTATTAAATTGTTTACAAGTAGCTCCTTTACCCTTATATTGGCATTTGAAATTGTTGAAGTTTGTGGCCGCGCGTACCAGCTATAGATAAACTTTGTAAACACAGCCAGCAGAAGAAATTACACTCCCAGTGGGTTATAGAAGAGATAAGGTAATACAATGTTGATTTTCCATTGTTCTCTCCAAGTACTGGTGATTGTTTTATGGACAGATATAAGATAAAGAAGCAGGTATATGTGCACAATGTGATACAGTAATGAGATCTGATTATACCTACAAGCTCAACCCATTGTATTAGGTTGTGGCTTCAAAACACAAAATCAGAGCTTAAATATACACAAAAAAACATAAAAAGCTATTTTTCATACATTTTTTTTCTCTGCAGTTGGTAAAAAAGCAATTGTAAACACATTAAGCGAAAAACTATTTTTCAGTATACTGTCCCTTTAATTCAGAGTGATTTTTAAAAGCTGTATTGACCATAGATATATTTCCTTGAAAAAGGCCCCAATGAGGGCTGACACTTTGGGATTACGCTATGTTTGCCATGTGTAACAATATAATAGAATTATGAGCATTATATGAGTACTGAGTCTTTTTTGGAAATGTCTATTTCATTGACTTGGTGAATGATAATTTGGAAGAGCTCCCTCCAGTTTTGATATATGAACAATTAAGGGGGCTGCACCACAAACAATTTTTCCAACAACTGTAAACTTTACAGAATTTGGATATCTTCTGATGTGGATGGGACTAACTCCACTTTACAACAAGGTGAATTTGAAGTAGTTACCTATTAATTTGACAGTGAAGCAGCAGAGAGAATCTCTCTAACAATTACTCTGAATCTAGAATTCTCCCAGAGGCTTTAGGATAACAAAATACAAGAACAGTGGGAAGAAATAACCCAGAGTTTTGCAATCACTGGTCTTATATTACTTGAATCACTAAATATAGAGCATCAAGAGTTTGAATAACCGTATAAACCCACCCTGGTCGTCCAAGATAAAATGGAAAATTGGTAATACGAAGCTTGAAGAGCAGGTTCATAATTATAAGGAGGAATGTGCAGAGTATAAAAGAAGCAAGAAATGAAGAGTAGCTGAGGATTATAAGATTAGTCTTGTATACCCCTGACAATACGGTATACAGCCATGTGGGTGGTGGAGACGAAGAGAACAGCAGAGGATGCTGTGACTGTAAGGGACCACCCTCAAGAATGATCATCAAGAAGCGACTCAGAAGGTTACCCCAGCAGCAGTACTTATTTAGAGGAGGGCCCATTGGAACAACAAACTCCATGATCACAAGCGCTAGAAGGAGCTACTCGAGAGGGATTCGCACCACAGCTGGTAACCAGCAGCAACAACGTGGGTCGCATGAAGATCCAAACTGCCATGTAATCTTTAATCTATCTACAAACCAGCTAACTAAGAAGGAAAGACTAATTTTGGGCAAGGGATTGAACTTTGCGCCGTGGAAGACGGGGAACCTCTTCCATATGAAAATTTATCTGTATAGATTCGGGAGAAATCTAAAATTGAAAGAATATTTTGTAGACAAAATGTCAGTGGGTGATAAAACAGAATTTAGAGCTAAAAGTAAACTTGACCCCCTGTCAGGGTTTTTTCCCTGTTGTGTTTGCCATGTGCTGCTGGCAGCCATTTTACTCACCTCTCTTCCTGACTATGGTGCATTGTGGGGGATGCTGCTCAATTCCTGCACTTCCTTTTATGGCCAAACTGCTGTGCATCATCCATGTGAGACAGGATGCAGTCTCAGAATTGTGATGTCATCACTTATTATTTAAATGGCCTCTGTTCAGTTTGCTTTGCCTTTGCGTTGTCTGAGACCTGTTTGTGAGAGTTCCTGTGTATTACCTGGCTGCCTGACATCCTTACTGGTTCCTGATCCCTAGCTTGTTCCTGACTCTGCTGTTTTCCTTGTTCCTGATTCCGGTTCGTCTGACTATTCGCTTTGGCTCCTGACTCGGCTTGTCTGACTACCAGCTCTGGTTTTGATTCCTGGCTTGTTATTTGACTTGTGGACTTTTTATTATTTTTTGCTATTAATAAAGGTGTGATTATTATTGCACTTCTCATCTCAGTCTGATTCCTGGCACCCTGACATTACGCAAAGGCCATGAATCCTGATGGTGCTAATAATCCACCTTTACCTGCCATAATTTCCAGGATGGATGTACAGGATCACCGCTTGGATCAATTTGCACTAGCCCTGCAAACCCTGCTGACTCGCACTGCATATTTGGACCAAAGTGTCCCGCAAGTTATGGCTGCTCCTGTTTCCGTTGCTGCACCTATGCCTACCAGGAGCATGTCCGGTTCTGCACCTCTACCTCAGCGATATGGAGGCAATCCTATTCAGTGCAGAGGGTTTTTGAACCAGGTGGGCATTTACATTGAGATGTTACCTCAGGCGTTTCCCTCTGACAGAGCTAAGGTGGGATTTCTCATCTCGTTACTCTCTGACTGTCAAGGTTAGGCCATTTACATCAGTACATGTATCTCTGCCCTTGAAGTTATGAATGTATCATTTAAGAAACGGTAAGGATGTATAGCTGAGTGTTTCTTAAATGGTATTTTATCTTTGCCTGGAACTTTGTGATATAATTAGTAATCAGAGTCTTAGATTACCACTCACAATTTAGGCAAATACTAAAGGTTACTTATTTGGCTTATGATGCAGATTAACGGTAAGTAGAATAACAAGTAAATAGTATATATAATCTCCTAGTAGTAATGTGCAAATATTGAGAGGAATTGAAAGTCTGACCTGAATCCTGAGATCGGAGGAGCGGTTCACTTACACACGCTGGTTGCTGCAGTGTCTCTGCGTGTGAGAGCTGCCCAGGGCTGTAGCTGATGACGTCAGCGCTGTTATTCACGCTGTGTGCAGGGAAGCTGTTGCGCTCTGGTACTCACGCTGGGATCTGCAGAGAATCTGTAAGTGAGGGCGGCCAAGGCTGAGAGCGGAGGAACTTCAGCACACAGGATTCTTAAGGTAACAGCTTCGAATGGAGGTTAGCAAAGAAAGTAACTTAGGTAGGCTTTGCAAGAAGCTGTATTGCGAGTCCGGCAATAACTGATATTCAATATTAGGTAATGCAAGGAAGACACTACTTCCAGAAGGGAGGAAGTAACTTAGATAGGCTTGAGGCTAGGTAACAACTCAATTAACCAGCAAGGTGTGGTGGTAGGAGGTGCTCTTTATAGGGAGCAACTTAAAGGTACAAGGTCAGTTAACATAACAGACAGTAACCCTTACACTGACACAGTGGGAGACTAATAAACCTGTGATTTCAAATTACCCTGAATTTGTGGCCTCCTTTCGAAGGGTATTTGATGTTCCGGCTCGCTCCTCCTCTGTTGCTAAACAACTCATGTCCATTCAGCAAGGTACAAGATCTGTTGCTCAGTATGCTATTGAGTTCCGTATGCTTGCCGCAGAGGTAGGTTGGAACAATGAAGCCCTTGTTGCCGCCTTCTTTCATGGGCTCTCTGATGCGATTAAAGACGAAGTTGCTGCCAGAGATTTACCAGAAGATCTCGAGGCATTGGTGTCTTTTTTGATCCTAATTGACATCAGACTCAGAGAGAGGCCCTCTTTCAAGGAGCGCTTGCGGAAGCCTCCTGTTCCGTTGTCTCCTACATGTTCGTTCCCACCCATACCTCCCTCTCCTCCCATGCCTCCTGGTCCCGAGTCACCAGGTACTGCTGAGTGGATGCAGCTGGGATTCACGCCCTTGTGGGTTACAGGGCCACCTTTTGAAGTCTTGTCCTACATGGCTGGGAAAAGCTCACACCTAAGGTCCTGTCGGGGGCAGACCTTGGGTGGTTTATCCTCGTCCCCGGAACGGCTTAAGGAGAAACCTTTGGTCACAGTTGTCCTTTGCTGGGTGGACTCCTCCATAGTCACCCAGGCTCTTGTTGACTCCGGTGCTGCGGGCTATTTCATTGACAGTGCTTTAGTATCAAAGCACTCCATTCCTGTTTTGCCTGGGTCCGTTCCGCTTGCTATTGAGGCCATTGATGGCAGGCCCCTTCAGCCCGCACTCGTTACTCACGAAACTGCTCCATTGTCCATGGCTGTTGGGGCTCTCCATTTTGAAACCCTCCAGTTCCAGGTGATAAACTCTCCGCATTTTCCGGTTGTTCTGGGTTATCCCTGGCTCCAAAAGCACAATCCCAGTCTTGAATGGCGCAGGTCTGAAATTTTGTCATGGTCCCCGCAATGTATTTCCTCTTGTCTTCGGAAACCAGTTAAAGTCTTGTGCACTTCTTCGGTTTCTCAATTGCCAGAGGAGTACCGAGAGTTCCTAGATGTGTTTGTCAAGGTGCGTGCCGGTACGTTGCCTCCTCACCAGTCCTACGATTGTGCCATAGACCTGCAACCCGGAGCCATTCCTACTCGGGGCCAGGTGTACCCTCTGTCTGTTGTAAAGAATTGTGCTATGGAGGAGTATGTTGCTGATGCTCTGTCACGGGGGGTTATCCGCAAATCCTCCTCTTCTGCAGGGGCTGGCTTCTTCTTTGGTAAGAAAAAAGGTGGCAAGTTAAGACCATGTATCGATTATAGGGGTCTTAATCGTCTTACCATTAAGAATGCTTACCCTATTCCGCTTATTACGGAACTCTTTGACCTCCTCAAGGGAGCTACGGTCTTTACTAAACTTGATTTGAGAGGAGCGTACAATCTCGTTAGGATTAAGGAGGGCCACAAATGGAAAACAGCATTTAACACCAGGAGCGGGCATTATGAGTATCTTGTAATGCCCCTTGGCCTATGTAATGCTCCTGCTGTTTTTCAGGAATTTATTAATGATGTCCTACGAGATATGTTGCAACAGTGTGTTGTGGTGTACTTAGACGACATCCTCATACACTCACCCACACTTGAGGCTCATCGTTCTGATGTTACACGGGTTCTTCAGAGAGAACGGCCTGTTTTGTAAACTCGAGAATTGTGAGTTCCATCAGACTCAAGTAACCTTCCTAGGTTATGTTATCTCCGTTGCAGAGTTCTCCATGGATCCTGACAGTTCTGCAGTGGCCTCGCCCAGTTGGTCTTCGGTCTATTCAACGTTTTTTGGGGTTCGCCAATTACTATAGAATGTTTATTAAAAACTTTTCTTCCTTGGTCAAACCTATCACAGACATGACCCGTAAAGAGAATGATCCACTCCATTGGTCACCTACTGCCATTAAGACCTTTGATAGTCTTAAGACTGCCTTTGCTGCCGCTCCAGTTCTGGCTCATCCTAACACTGTCCTGCCTTTCATTCTTGAGGTCAATGTGTCTGAGACTGGAGTAGGTGCCCTCTTGTCTCAACGTCCTACGCCTGACGGTTCCTTGCATCCGTATGGTTTCTTCTCTAAGAAATTGTCTCCAGTGGAGTGCAATTATGAAATTGGCGACAGGGAATTACTGGCCATAATTTTGGCACTTAAGGAATGGAGGCATCTTCTCAATGTGTCTGAGACTGGAGTAGGTGCCCTCTTGTCTCAACGTCCTACGCCTGACGGTTCCTTGTATCCGTATGGTTTCTTCTCTAAGAAATTGTCTCCAGCGGAGTGCAATTATGAAATTGGCGACAGGGAATTACTGGCCATAATTTTGGCACTTAAGGAATGGAGGCATCTTCTCGAGGGTACTAGCGTGCCAGTGCTCATTCTTACTGATCACAAGAATTTAACTTATCTATCTGAAGCAAAACGTTTTGCGCCCCGACAGGCCAGATGGGCGCTATTTTAGTCTCGGTTTAATTATGTGGTCTCCTACCTGCCTGGTAGTAAGAATGTTAGGGCTGATGCCCTCTCTCGACTATTTTCGCCTCTGTCCAAGGAGGAGTCTGTACCTACTCCTGTTATACCTCCTGACCATATTTTGGCTACCATACGTACTAATTTGACTTCTCCCTTGGGGGAGGAAATCCTGGCTGCACAAACCAATGCACCTCCTGAGAAACCTAGTGGTAAGTGTTTTGTTCCTGAGAATCTTCAAACTAAACTTTTGCACACTTACCACTATCCTAAAGCCGCAGGTCACCCAGGCAAGAACCAAATGATTTGGTCTGTCACTCGCCAATTCTGGTGGCCAGGTCTTTGTTCTGATGTTGCTGCGTATGTTGCCTCCTGCTCAATTTGTGCACAGAATAAGACTCCTCGACATCTTCATGTGGGTCTTCTTCAACCTATTGCTAATGGTGAGCGTCCTTGGACACATCTTTCCATGGACTTCATTGTCGAGCTCCCTGTTTCCAATGGCAATACTATTATCCTTATGGTGGTTGACCGTTTTTCTAAAATGTCACATTGCATTCCCTTGATTAAGTTGCCTACCGCTCAGGAGCTTGCTTCAATTTTTGCCCGGGAGGTCTTCCGTTTACATGGGTTACCCAAGGAGATAGTGTCGGACCGGGGTAGCCAGTTTGTCTCCAGATTTTGGCGTTCCTTTTGTGCTCAAATGGGGATCCAGCTTTCCTTCTCCTCGGCATATCACCCTCAATCCAATGGGGCTGCGGAACGGTCTAATCAAGCTCTGGAACAGTTCCTCCGTTGCTATGTCTCAGATCACCACAATAATTGGTCTGAACTGTTACCTTGGGCAGAGTTTGCTCGTAATAGTGCTATTAATGCTTCCTCCAAGATATCCCCGTTCATGGCGAATTATGGGTTTCAACCATCCTTGTTGCCCGATTCATTCATGTCTCAGGGTATTCCGGCTTTGGAGGAGCATCTCCGGCAACTCCGTTCCACGTGGGTGCAGATTAAGGATTGCCTTCATTGTTCTATGCAGCGCCAAAAGTTCCAGGCTGATCGTAGGCGTCTGCCCGCACTTTCCTACCAGGTTGGTGAGAGAGTTTGGCTGTAGTCCCGCAACTTGAACCTTTGTGTGCCTTCCAATAAATTGACTCCCAGTTATGTTGGTCCTTTTCGAATACTCCGACGGGTTAATCCTGTGGCCTACGCTCTTGACCTTCTTCCTGCTATGCGCATCTCCAATGTTTTTCATGTCTCCCTCTTGAAACCATTGGTTTGTAATCGTTTTACCACTGTGTTGCCTCGTCCCCTTCCTTTCTTTGTTGACAATTATGAGGAGTATGAGGTCAGCAGCATTATTGACTCTCGTATGTCCAGGGGCCGTGTACAGTATTTGGTTCACTGGAGAGGCTACGGTCCGGAGGAGCGTTCTTGGGTTCCCTCCTCTGATGTTAATGCTCCCGCCCTCCTCCGTGCCTTCCATGCCCGTTTCCCCAATAAGCCTTTTGTCCTCCCGCGGGGGAGGGGTCATTGAGGGGAGGGTACTGTCAGGGTTTTTTCCCTGTTGTGTTTGCCATGTGCTGCTGACAGCCATTTTACTCACCTCTCTTCCTGACTATGGTGCATTGTGGGGGATGCTGCTCAATTCATGCACTTCCTTTTATGGCCAAACTGCTGTGCATCATCCATGTGAGACAGTATGCAGTCTCATAATTGTGATGTCATCACTTATTATTTAAAGGGCCTCTGTTCAGTATGCTTTGCCTTTGCGTTGTCTCAGACCTGTTTGTGAGAGTTCCTGTGTATTACCTGGCTGCCTGACGTCCTCCCCGGTTCCTGATCCCTGGCTTGTTCCTGACTCTGCTGTTTTCCTTGTTCCTGATTCCGGCTCGTCTGACTATTCGCTTTGGCTCCTGACTCGGCTCGTCTGACTACCAGCTCTGGTTTTGATTCCTGGCTTGTTATTTGACTTGTGGACTTTTTATTATTTTTTACTATTAATAAAGGTGTGATTATTTTTGCACTTCTCGTCTCAAAAAGTGTTGGTATTACCACATTCTTAAAGTTAGTGGAAATGGATTTAACATCAAGTTTTAAAGAGACAAATAAAGAAGTTTACTGGAATGGCAAGTGTTTCAAGGGTTAAGAGACAACAAAGATATCATCCTTAAACTGGCACCATTTTTATTCACCCACAGTCAGACCCATAATATTATTTATTGAATCTTTAAATCAGCCTTCAGCTACATTTGTTGATAATTTAATGCAGGAAAGTGTCCAAAAAATCCCAATATATTAAAGATTCATGGGAAATTGTACAACAGTTAAAAGCAGCAGTTGTTTGTAATGATAATACATTTTTTGTCACAAGTGATGTTTCAATTTTATTCAAATGTATCCCTTATGAAGAGGGTTTAAATGCAGTTAGAACCCTGCTAACAGATGACTCTGAATATAAGGGACTGCCTACAGAATTTGTACTTTTACTCCTGCATTTTATTCTTCATAAAAATTTCTTCAAGTTTGAGAAAAAAATATTTTTACAACTACTTGGCACAGCTATAGAGTCCAGTGTGGCCCCTAGCTATGCCAATGCATTTATTTATTTCTAGGAACAGACACATATTTTGTCTCACCCCCTCTTTAAGATATATGGTAATTTTTACCAGCACTTCATATGTTTTTTTGGTTGGACAGGAAGTAAGGATTATCTGAGACAGCTATTTGATTATTTGAATCAAATACAGGGGCCCATAAGGTTAGTGGCAAAGTGAAGTAAATTGACCCCCAGCAACAGCGAATCACATATAATAGATTCCACTTCTAAATAGAAGAAAAATAAGTGTCTATCTGTAGGGGTGAAATACCAAAATCAGTGTCAATAATGTGTCAAGGTTCTCCTCATTTTGATTATTAAATTCAGATAAAAATACTAGCCTATCATTTTTTATTTTTTGTTTCTATATTGAACCTCATGTTTTTATTTCTCTAACCCTAAGTAGCCCTTTTTTGTGCAATGACTTCTTTAAGGCTGATCAATGAGCACTTGCTTTTCGTAAAATAGCCAGTCTCAAATGTATCCTTTCCCTTATATACTGTAGTGTCTAAAAAGTCTATAATCAGCTCCGTCATCCGTTGGTAATTATATAACAGTAGCTAATAAAGGTTGTTATCTATGTTTAACTTGTTCTTATTGCAGTAATATGAACACAGGACTATATTTTACCTATCCAATAAAGGACAAAAAATTGCCACAAAATGGGACATGTAACACTGATTATATGGTTTATATGATTGTGTCCCTGTGGGAAGGCCTATATAGGTGAAACGACTGGTGGAGTACGGGACTGCTTGTTGGAAAATAAGTCAATTATTAGGAATAGATTTGAGGAGGCACCAGTGGCATATCAGTTTATTCAGGTAGGCCTCATAGTTTTACAATTAAGGTTTCAGATTATTGAGAAAGTAAGAACACTGAGACGAGGAGATAACAGGGAACAATTATTAAAAAGGAGAGAAACATTTTGGATCTTTAAGTTAGGGACCCTGTAATCAAATTGGTTGACCAGGGATATAGATTTGACAGTATTTTTTTAAGTGTCTTTAGAAATTATGACATTTTTTGAGTAAAAGTATATTGCTTACTACTAAAATGTTGCTAGAGGGAGCCATCTAAGGGTTTATAAGGGGGTCTGTTTAATGCAATTGTATGCAACACAACTAAGATATAATTTCCCGTTGTTGTATTCTGTATTTTGTGTTAGATTTTTGTAATATACAACATTGAATAAAACATTGAAATACACAGTGCTGTTTCCGTCAGATTTTTCAGGCAGGAACTAACGCCTAGATTTAGAGTTTTGTCGGTAAAGACCTGCGTTGCTAACGAGCCTTTTTTTTCCAGCGCACCCTTAAAACAACGCTGGTATTATGAGTGGTCTGAGCATAATTTAGCTCCACGTCTACTCTCAATACCAGCGTTGCTTACGGTAGCGGTAAGCTGGAAAAATGTGCTTGTGCACGATATCCCCATAGGATACAATGGGGCTGAGCTGGCTGAAAAAAACCTAACATCTGCAAAAAAGCAGCGTTCAGCTCCTAACGCAGCCCCATTGTTTCCTATGGGGAAACACTCTCTAAGTCTACACCTAACACCCTAACATGAACCCCGAGTCTAAACACCCCTAATCTTACACTTATTAACCCCTAATCTGCCGCTCCGGACACCGCTGCAACCTACATTATAGCTATGAACCCCTAATCTGCTGTCCCTAACATCGCCGACACCTAGATTATATTTATTAACACCTAATCTGCCCCCCCCAACGTAGCCGCCACCTACCTACACTTATTAACCCCTAATCTGCCGACCGGACATCGCCGCCACTATAATAAATGTATTAACCCCTAAACCGCCACACTCCCACCTCGCAAACACTATAATAAATTTTATTAACCCCTAATCTGCCCTCCCTAACATCGCCGCCACCTACCTACAATTATTAACCCCTAATCTCCCGCCCCCAACGTCGCTGCTACTATAATAAAGTTATTAACCCCTAAACCTAACCCTAACACCCCCCTAAATTAAATATAATTTAAATAAAACGAACTAAAATTACTATCATTAAATAAATTATTCCTATTTAAAACTAAATACTTACATATAAAATAAACCCTAATATAGCTACAATATAACTATTAGTTACATTGTAGCTATTTTAGGATTTATATTTATTTTACTGGCAACTTTGTATTTATTTTAACTAGGTACAATAGCTATTAAATAGTTATTAACTATTTAATAGCTACCTAGTTAAAATAATTACAAAATTACCTGTAAAATAAATCCTAACCTAAGTTACAAATACACCTAACACTACACTATCATTAAACTAATTAAATAAATCACCTACAATTATCTAAACTAAAATACAATTAAATAAACTAAACTATAATACAAAAAACCCCCACAAAATTACAGAAAATAAAAAAAATTACAAGAAGTTCAAACTAATTACACCTAATCTAAGCCCCCTAATAAAATAAAAAGCCCCCCAAAATAATAAATTGCCCTACCCTATCCTAAATTACAAAGCAATCAGCTCTTTTAATAGCCATTAAAAGGGCTTTTTGCGGGGCATTGCCCCAAAGTAATCAGCTCTTTTGCCAGTAAATAAAAATACAATACCCCCCAACATTACAACCCACATACCCCTACTCTAAAACCCACCCAAACCCCCCTTAAAAAAAACCTAACACTAACCCTCTGAAGATCTCCCTACCTTGAGTCGTCTTCACTCAGCCAACCCGAATTCTTCATCCAAGCGGGGCAGAAGAGGTCCTCCATCCGGTTGAAGTCTTCATCCAAGCGGGGCAGAAGAGGTCTTCCATCCGACTGAAGTCTTCATCCAAGCGGAATCTTCTATCTTCATCCATCCGGAGCGGAGCAGCAGCATCCTGAAGACCTCCGACGCGGAACATCCATCCTGGCCGACGACTTCCTGACGAATGACGGTTCCTTTAAATGACGTCATCCAAGATGGCGTCCCTCGAATTCCGATTGGCTGATAGGATTCTATCAGCCAATCGGAATTAAGGTAGGAAAAATCTGATCCTCGCATTCTATTGGCTGATTGGAACATTCGTCGGGAAGTCGTCGGCCAGGATGGATGTTCCGCGTCGGAGGTCTTCAGGATGCTGCCGCTCCGCTCCGGATGGATGAAGATAGAAGATTCCGCTTGGATGAAGACTTCAATCGGATGGAAGACTTCTTCTGCCCCGCTTGGATGAAGACTTCAACTGGATGGAGGACCTCTTCTGCCCCACTTGGATGAAGAATTCGACTCGGCTGAGTGAAGACTCTCAAGGTAGGGAGATCTTCAGGGGGTTAGTGTTAGGTTTTTTTTTTTTTTTTGAAATAATTTTTTATTGATATTTAAACAATACAAAAGAATAAACAAGACCTTCACAGAAGACATAGCCACTTAATGACAGATAGATCAATGAGACCAATATTAGTAGACAATAACTAAGATTTCCTAGAAGCATTTAAAACATTTACATTTGTATCGCTATATAGATGGAATTACTTGGTCGATTACTCCTTAAACAACAGCTATCATGCTTCTTGTCTGTCAGTTTGTCTGGGGGACCTGAGTGGGGTAAGGACACCCCCTCATTCCCATCTTAACCAAAAAATGTATGAAGATCTTGAATACAAAGGGAGTACAGAGAAAAGTTGGGAAAATCAAAGGGGGAAGAGAAGAAGATAAGAGGGGAAGATGAAGAAGAGTAAGAAAATAGTGCCTTCCGACCATGACACACCCAGTGGAATTTTCATCAATAAGGATAATATTATGATTAACCAACGGATGTATAAAGGCATATAAGATCTCTGCTGTATTGGGTATATTGACAATTCAAACAGTATTATACGGAGTCATGTGTGATCCAATAAAACCAGACTTTGTGAAAAGCTTCCTGAGTGTCTTGTAATATTGCTGCTTGTGCGGACATATTGTATATGTGCCTAATTTTATGTAAAATTTCGTCCCAGGGGGGAGCCCCCTCCTTCCAGTGACGGGCTATACATATACGTGTAGCTGTACATAAAATTTTGATAAATTGATTAATGTATTTATTAAACTGCCTTAAGCGTACATTCAATAGGGCTTGGTTCATTGACAACTGAATGGGGCTATCTAGTATCGTACTTAAAAGGAGTGATAATTTATTCCAGATTATTTTAGAGTAAGAGCAGTCCCACCACATGTGTTTGTATGTACCTTCGACTTCACAACCCCTGTAACAGAGCTTGGACCCCCGTTTAATGGAATGAGAGGTGATAATTGGAGTGAGATACCATCTGAAAATTGTTTTAAGGCAATTTTCCTGCATGTCAGCACTCAACAGGCCTTTACTCGCATTATATATTAAGTTATTCCAGTCGGAAATATCAATTTCTGTATTGAGGTCGGCCTCCCATTTAAGCTGAAGGCTTGTTTTAGTGATTTGTGTGGAAGATTGAATTAGTTGATATAATTGTGAAATAGTTTTTCTAGGTCTGGATGAGGAGCTACAAATTATTTCTAAGGGAGTGAATTTGTGACCAGTCAATGAAGGTAGGTATTTATGTATGATGGAGGATATCTGAAGATATAGAAACCAATGTAATTTGGAAGGAGACAGTTTATCCTGAAGTTGTGTGTATGTCATTAATTTGCCTTTGTCTACTAAGTCTGCGATCCTATAAAGACCTCTGTTTTCCCACTTCTGTATAGCTGGGATCTGTTCTGAAGGTATGATTACTTTTAGGGGGGTCTTGAGGGATCTGTTAGGGAGAATTTTGAGAGACGAAACAAGAGTGGACCAAGCTTTGAGCATGTAATCTGTAATTGGGAATTTATTAAGTTTTTGGGTTTGAGCTCTATGTGGGTCCCACAGAGCCAGCTCTTGAGGATATAGTTTATTTATGTCTGACTCCAACGTGGTCCCTCTTATCTCATCTTCCGTTTTGTTAAGGAGAGTAGTTTGCGCTAACCTAGCTGCTTGGAAGTAGTGTCTGAGATTTGGTGCGCCCAGGCCTCCCAGTTGCCTATGTCTCGTAAATATTGGTTTAGGAATTCTAGCTTTTTTAGTCCCTCTTATAAAATTGTTAATGCAAGCTTGGAGATTGTCTAGATCACAATTCGGGATGCCTATCGGTAGGGTCCGAAATAAATATAAAATCTTTGGTAACACAGACATTTTGATCGCAGATAGACGTCCAAACCAAGAAAATCTCAGTTTGCTCCATTTAGTGAGGTCCTGTTTGATTACTTTATAAATTGGAGGATAGTTGGTTTGGTAAAGTTCTGATGAGTGTTTTGTAAGGTTGATCCCTAGATATTTGAGATGATGTTTTACCCAATTAAACTCAAAGTTTAGTTCTATCAATTTTTTTGTGTGGTCTGGAATAGCAAGAGGCATGGCTTCACATTTTTCAAGGTTCACTTTGTAACCAGATATAGTGGAGAAGTTCCTAAGGGTGTTGTATAAATTTGGCAGAGATATAAGGGGTTTGGTTAGGGAGAGCAAAACGTCATCTGCAAAAAGAGTGAGTTTGTAAACCGATTGTCCTATTTTAATACCCGTAATGTCTGGGGAGTTCCTAATGTGTTGCGCCAGGGGCTCTATGCAAACAGCAAAAAGGAGAGGGGATAAAGGACAACCCTGTCTCGTCCCATTTAAGACCGCAAATCTGTCAGATTGGTGTCCCATTGCCTTAACGCATGCCGAGGGATATGAATATATACTCTGGATCGCTGTAATAAAAGAACCCCTAAAGCCCATGGTATGTAGTACAGCTTGCATGTACTCCCAGTCGACCCTGTCAAACGCCTTCTCTGCGTCCAGGGATAACAACAGAGAAGGCGTTTTAGAAATATGCAAATAATCTATTAATGATATCATCCTTCTGATATTATCTGGAGCTTCCCTATTTTTAATGAAGCCAACCTGGTCTGGGTGAATTAGTTTTGGGAGCAAGTGTTTTAATCGGTTGGCCAGAATTTTGGTAAAAATTTTTAAATCTTGGTTAATGAGGGAAATTGGTCTATAATTATGACAGAGGGACCTGTCCTTGCCCGGCTTAGGGAGGACTATAATTTTGGCATCTAAAAGTTCTGAGGGAATAGTATGTCCTTGAAGTATATGATTGCTAAATTTGACTAGGTGAGGTATGAGAAAGGATTTAAATAGTTTATAGTACTCGCCTGAAAAGCCATCTGGGCCCGCTGCTTTACCAGGTTTCAGATCTTGGATAACTCTCTCTACCTCACTTGCACTGATGTCTGAGTTAAGAGTTGCCAAATCTTGTTGGTCAATTTGGGGCAGAGTGGCTTCCTCCAGAAATCTATTCAGGAGACAGGAAGTTTGTTCCGATTTGGAAACTTTCTTGCCATTGTATAAAGAACTATAATAGTTGGCAAAAGTGTCTACAATTACTTTTGGGTGGGATGTAGATTCACATGCATTTATGCGTAAGAAGGGAATGGAAATATCTTTGATCCTATCTCTAATTTTATTGGCTAGATAACGATCTGGTTTATTGGCGTATATATAGTATTTGGTTTGTAGTCTTAATCCGGCTCTAAGTGACTGGTCATTTAATAATTTATCTAGTTTTTGGCGTTGATTTTGCAATGTTTTATATACCTTGGGTGAGCAGGTAAGTCTATGTTGTTTCTCTAGTGTAGCTATCTCCTTGTGTAGTGTCTGTAATAGTAACTGTGTTTCCCTTTTTGATTTTGACTTTAGTTGGATTAGGAAACCTCTTAACACCGATTTATGGGCTGCCCAAATCTGAATCGGGTTATCGATGGAATCTGTATTAATATTCCAGAATTCCATCATCTGTTTGAAAATACGATCTTTATGTTGGGGATTTTTCATAAGTGTGGGGTCATAAGTCCAGCTTCTTGCATTGTTTGGGGGAAGAAGCCCTGTTATTTTAGCTACTATTATGGAATGATCAGACCACACACAAGGATGAATGGAGGAGGATACCAGATTGGAAATTAGGGTTTGGCTCAGGAAAATGTAATCTAGCTTGAAATATTTTCGGTGTGCTGTTGAGTAGAAAGTGTGATCTGAAGTGATGCCATATAGCGCAGTCCAAGAGTCAAGTACATTATGTCCTTCCAGAGTACTGGAAATAGATTTAGTTTTTCTGTTGTTTCTAATTTGTGATTGTGTGGGTCGGATTTGTGACTGAGGAAATTTCATGTAGAGGGAGACATTAAAGTCTCCTGCTAGAAATATTCTAGCCGAGTTCCAGTTTGTGAGAAGGTGTGAGATTTTATTAATGAATTTGTCTTGCTTTTCGTTTGGGGCATAGATGTTGCAAAAAATAATTTCCACTTCGTTAATGTGGCCCTTAATGATTAGGTATCTGCCCTCTTTATCTATTATGGATTCTTTGTGAATAAAATTTAAGGAGGAGTGGAGAAGGATAGAAACCCCTCTCTTCTTTTTATCTGTAGTAGAATGAAAGTGTGTTGGGTATTGATTCGTCCAGTATTTGGGAATATGATTAGACTCAAAATGAGTTTCTTGTAAGAAAATGACGTTAGCACCCAAGCGTGTGTATTGAGATAAGGCTTTCCTACGTTTTGCATCTGAATTTAGACCTCTTGCGTTATGGGAGAGTAGAACTATATTAGTCGGAGTCATTAGTGTGTGACAAATGGAATTGTTTGATTATTAATTGTAAGGAATAGTGATAAAGTGTATTGTGTTTGCAAGAGCTCACCAGCCTCTAGTAACGAATCACCTCTCTGAAAAAGCACTCTCATCCGTTGGGTTACTGGGTGTGTCTGTGGTCCACTTGGGGAAGGCACAAGGGGAGAGAAGAGAAGGATAAGTAGAATGAATAACTGTAGGGTAGAAAAAGTAAAGACGTTAGAGAAGAATAACTTAAACAAAAGAAATATAAAATAAAAAATAACATATTGAGGTTTCTGAAATAACATCAATTAGTTCTGGGGGAACCTATAGAACAGAGGAGTTGCCAACTAACTCAATTTTTAAAACATAGGGGGAAACTAGCTGTAAGGTAAAGTACCATTAATATTGTTAGATATTAACTATTAACCACTCTCCCCTACCAAAGCCAACAACAATAACTGTATATGATCTTTAGAAATACAACATTTGGATAAACCTACTATGTTGTGAGATAACAATATAAACTTAGTAAAAACTAAATTAGACATTTTCTTGTAAGAGTTCTTAAGCTCGACCCATTGTCTCAGGAGATTTTCCTAGTCTCTGTAGGTACACTGCAACCTGTAAGAGAGGGGAAAATAGAAAAAAACAAGGAGATACACAAAACTTCACTGTGAGTCTTTCACTTATTCTTCTGTCGTCTCCTCGGGGCTCTAGTCCATTGTGACTTCTGAGACTTAAGTTTCGCCTGTTGAGCTGTTAGAGTCTCCTCCATCTGTGATTTCTCTGGCAGGTTTGGTGTTTCCAGATCCAGTGCTTCACATATATCGGATATCCCATTAACATCTCTGATTGTGAGGATTTTATTGTCCTTAGAGATATGTAGAGCAAAGGGGTAACCCCATCTGTACTGGATGCCATGTTTTCGAAGCAGAGAGGTGAGAGGACGCAAAGTCCCCCTCCGTTGGAGTGTCCTAGTGCTCAAGTCCTGATAGAAATGTACAACGTTTCCTTGAAACTTGAAAGTTGGTTGTTTAGCAGCCTCTTTGAGAATCTTATCCTTCTCTGGGAATCTCAGGAATGCCACTATAACATCTCGAGGTGGGTTGTCAGCTTTGGGTTTGGGTCTAAGAGCCCTATGTGCTCTCTCAATCTCTATTTCCGTTGACTGATCTACCCCTGTTATTGCACAGAACAATTGATGTAAATATGAAGGCAATTCAGCTGCCGTAATCGATTCAGGAATTCCTTTAAGACGGATGTTACTTCTTCGACTCCTGTTTTCCATATCTTCGATCTTGTCCAGCAAATCGGTTACTACCTGCTGTTGCTCTGATACTTGTTGGACTGTCATTTCAACATCCTCTACCAGGTTGTCTCTATTTTCCTCCAGTGTTTCTACTCTGGAACCTAGGTCCTTAATTTCTTGTTTGATATCATTCAGACTTGTCGTCATGAAGGTGTGCATGGAATCCAATTTCTCCCAGAGTTTATCAAAACTATTAGTAATATCTTGTTTGGAGACAAGTAGATGTAGGTCCGCTTTAGTTAGTGGAGTGGAGTCGACAAAAGAATCCTGCATGGAAGGCTTCATTGTATTGATTTCTGCCATTTCTTTGTTGGCATCTGGGGTTTTATCTCCCTGGGATGGTTTAAAATATGAGTTGACAGATGCAGATTTCCCTGGCTTGTCTGATTTATTTGGTTTCTTGGAGGCCATGTTAATGCTCTAAAATAGTCTCAGGAGGTAGGGTTAATTCCCTAAAAAATATTACTCCAGCAATAGTGAGAGTATTGATATATTTAATCTTCTGAGGTTTTAATAGAAAAAGTCCTTTTGGGTGTGCTTTCGTAATCATCCAGCAGGTGGCGCTGTTGTATAGGAATAGGTGTATCTCTATGAACTGATTTTCAACTACATTAAAAAAACATGTCCCAGTTTACAAAACAATATAGTTTCCCAAATACAAGACCCTTCATGTAGAATGTTGAGAGGGGAGTAGGAATATTGCAATTTGTTCACCTCTAAAAAAAAGTGGTAGTACAGATCTCATTCTTTGCACTTTTAAGAAGCTAATTCTTCCTAAAATGCCATTGTGTTCTCAGGCTTTATCTAGCCACATGGGAGATTTCTAATAACTTAGTGATTTCCAGGATTTGTAATTTGGACCTGAAGGTTTCTGTCTTAAAGATTAATGTCCTGGCCAGTATTTTATAGTGTGGCAATGTGTGTTAGGCTCCATTTCTGTGCTGCATCATGTAATATTTTTTCAGGTCTGTAAAGGTTTGACCAGATCTATATGGCCATTACTCACGACTGAGCCCTTTCCCACAGGGTGGATGATGGTCTGGCTGATGATGACAGTTATCCACAGCCTGTTTTCTGCAGTTTCAGCCCCTGTGGTGTTCCCAGCAGCTTCACATAACTTTTGAGCTGAGATGTACCCTCTGGATCCTTGATGGAGAGGAGTAGTGGCTGATCTCCCTGTTCTGGTATACAGAGCTCTAAGCTAAGGCATCCATCTTGGAGCCCTGTCAGACTCCGCCCCCCAGTGTTAGGTTTTTTAAGGGGGGTTTGGGTGGGTTTTAGAGTAGGGGTTTGTGGGTGGTGGGTTGTAATGTTGGGGGGGGATATTGTATTTTTATTTACAGGTAAAAGAGCTGATTACTTTGGGGCAATGCCCCGCAAAAAGCCCTTTTAAGGGCTGGTAAAAGATCTGATTACTTTGTAATTTAGGATAGGGTAGGGCATTTTATTATTTTGGGGGGCTTTTTTATTTTATTAGGGGGCTTAGATTAGGTGTAATTAGTTTAAACTTCTTGTAAAAAAAAATATTTTCTGTAATTTAGTGTTTGTTATTTTTGTACTATAGTTTATTTAATTGTATTTTAATTTAGATAATTGTAGGTAATTTATTTAATTAGTTTAATGATAGTGTAGTGTTAGGTGTATTTGTAACTTAGGTTAGGATTTATTTTACAGGTAATTTTGTAATTATTTTAACTAGGTAGCTATTAAATAGTTAAAGGGACACTGTACCCAAATTTTTTTCTTTTGTATTTCAGAAAGAGCATGCAATTTTAAGCAACTTTCTAATTTACTCCTATTATCAATTTTTCTCCGTTCTCTTGCTATCATTATTTGAAAAAGAAGGCATCTAAGCTTTTTTTTTGGTTTCAGTACTCTGGACAGCACTTTGTTATCGGTGGATGAATTTATCCACCAATCAGCAAGGACAACCCAGGTTGCTCACCAAAAATGGGCCGGCATCTATACTTACATTTTTGAATTTCAAATAAAGATACCAAGAGAATGAAGAAAATTTGATAATAGGAGTAAATTAGAAAGTTGCTTAAAATTTCATGCTCAATCTGAATCACGAAAGAATTTTTTTGGGTACAGTGTCCCTTTAATAACTATTTAATAGCTATTGTACCTAGTTAAAATAAATACAAAGTTGCCTGTAAAATAAATATAAATCCTAAAATAGCTACAATGTAACTATTAGTTATATTGCAGCTATCTTATAGTTTATTTTATAGGTAAGTATTTAGTTTTAAATAGGAATAATTTATTTAATGATAGTAAATTTAGTTATTTAAATTTAAATTATATTTAAGTTAGGGGGGTGTTAGGGTTAGGGTTAGACTTAGGTTTAGGGGTTAATAACTTTATTATAGTAGTGGCGACGTTGGGGCTGGGAGATTAGGGATTAATAATTGTAGGTAGGTGGCGGCAATGTTAGGGAGGGCAGATTAGGGGTTAATAAAATTTATTATAGTGTTTGCGAGGCGGGAGTGCAGCGGTTTAGGGGTTAATACATTTATTATAGTGGCGGCGATGTCCGGTCGGCAGATTAGGGGTTAATAAGTGTAGGTAGGTGGCGGCTACGTTAGGGGGGCAGATTAGGGGTTAATAAATATAATGTAGGTGTTGGCGATGTTAGGGGCAGCAGATTAGGGGTTCATAGGGATAATGTAGGTGGCAGCGATGTCTGGTTGGAAGATTAGGGGATAAATTTTTTTATTATAGGGTTTGTGATGTGGGGGGGGTCTCGGTTTAGGGGTTCATAGGTAGTTTATGGGTGTTAGTGTACTTTGTAGCACTGTAGTTAAGAGCTTTATGTTCCGGCGTTAGCCCATAAAACTCTTAACTACTGACTTTTTTTGCGGTAGGAGTCTTGGCGGTAGAGGCTGTACCGCTCACTTCTTCCAAGACTCGTAATATCGGCGTTAGGCAAATCCCATAGAAAAGATAGGATACGCAATTGACGTAAGGGGATTTGCGGTAGCCTCGAGTCGTGGAAAGAAAGTGAGCGGTAGACCCTTTCCTGCCTGACTCTAAATACCAGCGGGCGTTAAAAAGCAGCGTTAGGACCCCTTAACGCTGCATTTTAACCCTAACGCAGAACTCTAAATCTAGGCGAATGATAGTGGACAAAATCTTAACAAGTTTTGTGCCTCACATCAAGGATACCACATCAGAGTATTGTCTAAAATTGTCACAAGCTGGAGTAGCATCAGCAGTACAAATGT
Source organism: Bombina bombina (assembly GCF_027579735.1). NCBI lineage: Eukaryota > Metazoa > Chordata > Amphibia > Anura > Bombinatoridae > Bombina > Bombina bombina. The sequence goes on from NC_069504.1 coordinate 726,465,817, forward strand.
GCAGGTAAGCAAGACAGCAGGACATATACTTGTATATGTACATAAAAAAATCACAGCAAGATGTGGGCTTCATACGGTTCTTATAATGTCAGAGAGCTGTCTAAAACTACCACAATCTGGAGGAGCAGCAGCAGCAGTACAAATGGGCCCGTCGGCAGAGGAGAAGCAGGACCTGGTGGTTGGCAGCAGTTGTGTTCATCAATAAGAACAATACATGACTGTGTCAAGGCCCCATGACTGCATAAAGACTATAGGGTATTTTACAATCCTTTAAAAAAACAGAATTTATGCTTACCTGATAAATTACTTTCTCTTACGGTGTATCCAGTCCACGGATTCATCCTTACTTGTGGGATATTCTCAATCCCTACAGGAAGTGGGAAAGAGAGCACACAGCAGAGCTGTCCATATAGCTCCCCTCAGGCTCCGCCCCCCCCAGTCATTCGACCGACGGTTAGGAGAAAAAGGAGAAACTATAGGGTTCAGTGGTGACTGTGGTTTTACTAAAATAAATTTGAACCTGACTTAAATGCCAGGACGGGCCGTGGACTGGATACACCGTAAGAGAAAGTAATTTATCAGGTAAGCATAAATTCTGTTTTCTCTTACATGGTGTATCCAGTCCACGGATTCATCCTTACTTGTGGGATACCAATACCAAAGCTTTAGGGCACGGATGAAGGGAGGGAACAACTCAGATAACCTAAACGGAAGGCACCACTGCTTGCAAAACCTTTCTCCCAAAAATAGCCTCCGAAGAAGCAAAAGTATCGAATTTGTAAAATTTGGCAAATGTATGCAGTGAAGACCAAGTCGCTGCCTTACAAATCTGTTCAACAGAAGCCTCATTCTTGAAAGCCCATGTGGAAGCCACAGCTCTAGTGGAATGAGCTGTAATTCGTTCAGGAGGCTGCTGTCCAGCAGTCTCATAAGCCAATCGGATGATGCTTTTCAGCCAGAAGGAAAGAGAGGTAGCAGTCGCTTTCTTACCTCTCCTCTTACCAGAATAGACAACAAACAAGGATGATGTATGTCTGAAATCTTTAGTTGCTTTTAAATAGAATTTTAAAGCACGAACCACATCAAGATTGTGTAACAGTCGTTCCTTCTTAGAAACTGGATTAGGGCACAGAGAAGGAACAATGATTTCCTGGTTAATATTCTTATTAGAAACCACTTTTGGAAGGAAACCAGGTTTGGTACGCAAAACAACCTTATCTGCATGGAACACCAGATAGGGTGAATTACACTGCAAAGCAGACAATTCAGAAACTCTTCAAGCAGAAGAAATAGCTACCAAAAACAAAACTTTCCAAGATAATAACTTAATATCTATGCAATGCAAAGGTTCAAACGGAACCCCTTGAAGAACTGAAAGAACTAAATTTAGACTCCATGGAGGAGCCACAGGTCTGTAGACAGGCTTGATTCTAACTAGGGCCTGTGCAAATGCCTGAACGTCTGGTACAGCTGCCAGGCGCTTGTGTAACAGGATAGACAGAGCAGATATCTGTCCCTTTAAGGAACTAGCTGACAAACCTTTCTCCAATCCTTCTTGGAGAAAAGACAATATCCTTGGAATCCTAACCTTACTCCACGAGTAACCTTTGGATTCGCACCAACAAAGATATTTCTGCCATATCTTATGGTAAATTTTCCTGGTGACAGACTTTCTAGCCTGGATCAGAGTATCTATAACTGATTCAGAGAACCCACGCTTAGCTAGAATTAAGCGTTCAATCTCCAAGCAGTCAGTTGCAGAGAAACTAGATTTGGATGCTTGAATGGACCTTGAATTAGAAGATCCTGCCTCGATGGCAGTTTCCATGGTGGAGCCGATGACATGTCCACTAGGTCTGCGTACCAAGTCCTGCGTGGCAGGCGCTATCAGAATTACCAAAGCCTTCTCCTGTTTGATTCTGGCTACTAGCCGAGGGAGAAGAGGAAACGGTGGAAAGATATAAGCTAGACTGAATGACCAAGGCGCTACTAAAGCATCTATCAATGCCGCCTTGGGATCCCTGGATCTGGATCCGTAAAGGGGAAGTTTGGTGTTCTGACGGGATGCCATCAGATCCAATTCTGGAATGCCCCATAGCTGGGTTAGCTGAGCAAAGACCCCGGATGGAAAGTCTGACGACTCAGATAATCCGCCTCCCAGTTGTCTACTCCTGGGATGTGAATTGCAGATAGATGGCAGGAGTGATCCTCCGCCCATTTGATGATCTTGGTTACTTCCTTCATCGCTAGGGAACTCTTTGTTCCTCCCTGATGATTGATGTACGCTACAGTCGTGATGTTGTCCGAATGAAATCTGATGAATTTGGCCTCCACTAGTTGAGGCCACGCCTGGAACGTATTGAATATCGCTCTCAGTTCCAAAATGTTTATCGGGAGAAGAGATTCTTCCCGAGACCATAGACCCTGAGCTTTCAGGGAGTTCCAGACCGCACCCCAGCCTAACAGACTGGCATCGGTCGTGACAATGATCCACTCCGGTCTGCGGAAACTCATTCCCTGAGATAGGTGATCCTGAGACAACCACCAGAGAAGAGAGTCTCTGGTTTTCTGGTCCATTTGTATTTGAGGAGACAAATCTGCATAATCCCCATTCCACTGTTTGAGCATGCACAGTTGCAGTGGTCTTAGATGAATTCGGGCAAAAGGGACTACGTCCATTGCCGCAACCATTAGACCGATTACCTCCATGCACTGAGCCACAGAAGGCCGAGGAATGGAATGAAGAACTCGGCAAGTATTCAAAAGTTTTGACTTCCTGACTTCTGTCAGAAAGATTTTCATTTCTACCGAGTCTATTAGTGTTCCCAGGAAGGGAACCCTTGTGAGCGGGTACAGAGAACTTTTTTCTACGTTCACCTTCCACCCGTGAGACCTTAGAAAGGCCAGAACAATGTCCGTATGAGCCTTTGCTCTGTGAAAAGACGACGCCTGTATTAAGATGTCATCTAGGTAAGGTGCTACTGCAATGCCCCGTGGTCTTAGTACCGCTAGAAGGGACCCTAGCACCTTTGTGAAAATTCTGGGAGCAGTGGCCAACCCGAAAGGAAGAGCCACAAACTGGTAATGCGTGTCCAGAAAGGCGAACCTTAGGAACTGATGATGATCTTTGTGGATAGGAATATGTAGGTACACATCCTTTAGATCCACGGTAGTCATATATTGACCTTCCTGGATCATCGGCAAGATTGTCCGAATAGTTTCCATTTTGAAAGATGGAACTCTGAGGAATTTGTTTAGAATTTTTAGATCCAGGATTGGCCTGAAAGTTCCTTCCTTCTTGGGAACTACAAACAGGTTTGAGTAAAATCCCAGTCCTTGTTCTGCAATTGGAACTGGGTGTATCACTCCCATCTTTAGAAGATCTTCGACACAGCGTAAGAACGCCAGTTTCTTTGTCTGGTCTGAAGACAAACGAGAAATGTGGAACCTTCCCCTTGGGGGAGAGTCCTTGAATTCTAGAAGATACCCCTGAGCAACAATTTCTAATGCCCAGGGATCTGGAACGTCTCTTGCCCAAGCCTGAGCAAAGAGAGAAAGTCTGCCCCCTACTAGATCCGGTCCCGGATCGGGGGCTACCCCTTCATGCTGGCTTGGCAGCAGGCACAGGCTTCTTGGCCTGTTTACCCTTATTCCAGCAAGGGTTTCCAGGTTGCTTTAGGCTGGGAAGTGTTACCCTCTTGCTTAGCGGCAGCAGAGGTTGAAGCAGGTCCGCTCCTGAAGTTGCGAAAGGAGCGAAAATTAGCCTTGTTTTTGGCCTTGAACGGTCTATCCTGCGGGAGGGCATGACCCTTCCCCCCAGTGATATCCGCGATAATTTCTTTCAACTCGGGACCAAAAAGGGTCTTTCCCTTGAAAGGAATGTTTAGTAATTTTGTTACCAAATCTCAAAAAAACATCTGATCTTTATGAAATTTACACCATATGATCCTAATGCTTTGAAAAGATTGCACACCAAGTTTCAAGCCAATTAACCCCTTATTGCCCAAACCGGAGCAAATTGAAGCTGCCACCAGTTTAACACACTACAGCACAATGCCACAGTCTCTGCTGTGGCCCTACCTTCCTTGGGGATTAGTTTTTAACACCACATACTCTTTACCCTCCCGTGGAGATGCTACTTGTTAGAGCGGCAAAGAGAATGACTGGGGGGGCGGAGCCTGAGGGGAGCTATATGGACAGCTCTGCTGTGTGCTCTCTTTGCCACTTCCTGTAGGGACTGAGAATATCCCACAAGTAAGGATGAATCCGTGGACTGGATACACCATGTAAGAGAAAGTTTATCTAATGACTTTCCTACAAAATTTACTATTAACGTCTATGGGGATTTTTGTACATAAATTATTTGATAAGCCCCCTATATTTAAAGAACTTAGACAAGTAGTATCATATGTGGCAAGTCTAATGTTGCATTACCTGGATGGAGTCTACAAATCCTTTTGAAGTATCACAACAATATCAACACACACATCACTGGCAGTTTCCTGCTTCTTTGATGCAAACCATCAGGTGATTCAATATCATGTGACCCTGTGTACTATGTACTAATAGCACTTATTAACTGTTTATGATCCTACACTCATTTGTGTTTTTGTTGCAGCAACTACTCCCATTCCTCCTCCATTGCGCATAATGCTTCATATTTCTTACAAAATCTTTTTTTTATAAATTTGCAGTAATCTATTTTTTCTTGAATTCAATTTGTAGACATTCCAAAGTCTACACTATGAGATCAGGGAACACTTATTTATAATACATTAAAAACACTTCTTATGCTGCATAAAAGTATATTAGGGATCATATTTAACCTTAGCCCCCTATGAATCCTTTTAAAGTGATGGTAAACCCAGGCGTATAACAAACACTAGGATTTACCATTAAAGGGACATAATACTCATATGCTAAATCACTTGAAACTGATGCCGTATAACTGTAAAAAGCTGACAGGAAAATATCACCTGAGCATCTCTATGTAAAAAAGGAAGATATTTTACCTCACAATTTCCTCAGCTCACCAGAGTAAGTTCTGTGTAAAATTGTATACTTAGCTGCTCCCAGCTGCAGGTAAAAAAATTAAAAAAATTAAGAAATGAACAGCAGCCAATCAGCATCAGCAGTGCTGAGGTCATGAACTCTTACTGTGATCTCATGAGATTTGACTTAACTCTCATGAGATTTCATAGTAAGCTTCCTTTACCTGATTGGTGAAATAATATGAGAGTGCACGAAGCTCATCCTATCAGTTGTCCTGGGACAGACATACTAATATGCTGCTTAGAAATCCTTTACAATAGGAGGTGGCTACTGAGGAACTTTTGAGGTAAAATATCTTTCTTTTTTACATAGAGATGTTCAGGAGATATTTTCTAATCAACTTTTTACAGCTATGCTGCATCACTTTCAAGTGTTTAAACATTTGGGTATTATGGCCCTTTAATAAAAATAAACATTAGTTTCTCTCATCGTTTTGTAAAAAACGATGTTAAACTCGCCCTATATGTAAGGAAAGAAGATCGCTAACACAGCGCCTCCGGCTGCCCACGGCACATCGCTTTCTTTAATGAGGTGACCTTTCCACCTCTAGACCAATAGCCGTGCATGTCAACTGACATCCTTGCATGGCTATTTGTCTAGAGGTAAAAACGTCACCTCAACGAAGAAAGTATTGTGCCGTGGGCGGCTGGAGGTGCTGTGTTAGCGATCTTTTTTCCTTACAGATAGAACTAGTTTAATATTGTTTTTTACAAAACGATGAGAGAAACGGTTTATTTTTAGTGATCGTAAATTCTAGCGTTTGTTATACACTTGGATTTACCATCACTTTAACTTTGCAGTATTCTGATAGTGTGGTTAAATGGCATATAACATATACAGAACATGTCTTAGCATTTTCATAATCTTTATGTACATTAATATTGCATAAGGTTCTCAGAAACACAAGTGAAACGCAAAGGCTGTTTGTTACCTGTGGGGAATCAAGTAATAGGCAGCTGATCCTGATAAAAGGGAAGTTAAGTCTGGTGAACACAATTTTTGATGATGATGTAATGTTCATTCAGCACCACAAGATGGCATTAAGAAGCCTTAGTTAAAATAAAGTTTAGGGAATAAAAGTAAAAGAAGAATAGCCATGTTAGTTTGCATTATGAAAGTCTTGTGTGTCTAAAAAATTTGTAGGTTTTAATTTGGGAAATATCCTCCTTTCTTGTGCTGTCACTATCTATTTATTTATTGCTTTAATATTTGTAGATAGCAGACACTACGATCTGTACATCTTCAACAACTCATTACTTTAAAGAAACAACTTAAACCGTTTTATCAAATACCCACTATAAACCAGGTGATTACTAATCCCACTCTGATTAAATTAGGCAAGGGGTTAAGAGGGAGGGGGCACTTTTACCCTATCACCTAGACCCTTCTTTCTAATGTGGGCTTTAATACCCATATTATTAGCAGGTGATCACCTATCTTATGTATTGTATAGGAGGCAGTATACAGCACATACACAATGCCTCTCACATTAAAGAGGGGATTACTTATTTCTAAACGAGGGTTCTTTAAATAACAGCTCATAGAAATAGTTTTGGTTTTTATACAGGGGTATGACCAGACATACATTGCCAAAATTGTTTAGGCCACCCCTCAGGGAAATCACAATTTCAAAATGTATCAAATATTTTTATAGTAAGATAATGGGCTCCATTTAGCAAACTGCGACATCATCTTTGAAGCCCCAGCGAGCCTGAAACGCTAGTTAAGTAGCAGCAGTCTTTAGAATGCTTCTACTTAACCTCTCCACTACAATTTAGGTGGCAGATAGCAATCATCTTTATCCGATCAGATTGGGATGATTTGACAGCATTTTGCTGCCCACTCTCACTGAAGCTGAGAGGACGAGGTGTATGACTGCAAATGTTGTTAAGGGCTAAATTACAAGTGGAGCGCTAAATCATCGCGGTAGCAATTAGTGCTTTCCAACCCTTGCTCCCTCTCTCTTCCCCCACTCTCTTGTGCTCTCTCTCCCCCCCCTCTCTTTTGTGCTCTCTCTCCCCCCTCTTTTGCGCTCTCTCCCCCTCTCTTGCGCTCTCTCTCCCCCTCTTGTGCTCTCTCTCTCCCCCCCCTCTTTTGCTCTCTCTCTCTCTCGCCCTCTTTTGCTCTCTCCCCCTCTTTTGCTCTCTCTCCCCCCTCTCTTTTGTGCTCTCTCTCTCCCACCTCTTTTGCGCTCTCTCCCTCCCCTCTCTTTTGCTCTCTCTCCTCCTCTCTTTTGCTCTCTCTCCCCCTCTCTCTTGCTCTCTCTACCCCTCTCTTTTGCTCTCCCCCTCTCTTTTGCTCTCTCTCCCCCTTTCTTTTGCTCTCTCCTCTGTTTTTATCTCTAACTTGATCATACTACTGCCGGTCCCGTCGGCCACGCCCCTTCACACTTGTCCCGTCCAACCACGCCCCCACCACAGCACGTCCGGCCACGCCCCCCACCACGGCATGCCCGGCCACATCCCCATCAGGCAGCCTCTGCAGTGCACACTCTGCTGCTCAAGGCCAGGTATGTTTGTCCTTGTGCAGTCTCTACTGCGCATGACTGCATCTGACAAACATACCTGGCCTTTTATTATATAGAATAAAGATAGCTTCATCACTATCTTTTAATAAAATAACTGTACTAGGCAGTGTTTTGAGGGTAAAGTTGCCAGAAGTGGGGTGTTAGGAAAAAAAAACGACACTGAAAAGTGCCTTTACACTACGGTCTATGGGAACTGTGTGTTCCAGTAAATACATATGTATATGCTTTTATACTAAATATATATGTATTGTATATAATCATATTCAACACACAGAGGAAGTCTGGCACTCTTGCAAGCAAACAGCTAAGATTAAAAGCAAAAATAGAAGAGTTAGTTACTGCATCTGGCCAAATGGGTCAAGCCTAGGAACCATGTCAAGGTCTCTCCCAACCTGGGTCCATAATACCGCAAAAACAATGCAAGCTCTCCATCAAACAAACTAGGAACTTCCAAAGGGTGCACAGGCTTACGTAATCTCCTTAGACATATACAAAACACGGGAGTGGACTACACTCTGAAACTGGACCGGGTACACATCCTATGACCCTGCAACATGTACAGCTCTGGGGGATCAATAGCCCTCACAGGTAGCTGCACAGTCCCCAGAGTCCCAGGAAGTTAACCTCAGATGAGTCTGGGTGCAAAGCCCATAGGGAAAATTGCAAAACAAATTAACACAACACACAAGTCTGGAACTCTCTTGCAAGCAAACAGCTAAGATTAAAAGCAAAAATAGAAGAGGTAGTTACCGCTTCTGGCCAAATGGGTCAAGCGCAGGAACCATGTCAAAGTCTCTCCCAACCTGGGTCCCTAATACAGCCATACAATGCATGCTCTCAATCAAACCGTCTCTGACGGCATCAGAACAAGGGTCCCATTGGAGCATATGAAAGTGCGCTCTTGTGAATGCAATATTTCCCAGCAATGCAAACGCAAGCTTGCGTTTGCATTGCTGACAACTTGTAATACCAGCGCACATTAGCGTGCACTGGTATTGCACAGTGGAGCACAAATGTCCCTTTCCTGAATGTGATATTTATTGCTCCACTTGTAATCTTGCTGTATATTGGGACTGTTTAAGGGATAGTGATAGTCTGCATAAATTTTAAATTGGTTCAAAGTGACAAAAATTATACATTTGATCTTTGTTCGCCTTCAATTAGTCATTGTTCTTAAAAAATATTAATATAAAATACTATATTTTGTTGTGTTAGGAAGGTGAAGTAATGCTAAATTTGTGACTATAAAAAATGTATTTGGTATATATAAGAAAAAAATGAATCCTGTGCTTCTACGCAGCATGCCCCCTTTCCCTATACTTAGCATTGCTCATTTTAAATAAAGTTGCACGGTGACATCATCACGTCATTGTGCATTATGTCACCAAGCAGGCCCGATCGCCTGGATAGGAGCGGGTGGAAGCCTCCAGATCTCCCTCAAGTTGGGAGAGTGCTAGCGACGGCTCTGATCCGTCGTTAGCACCTGAGTGAGACAATTTGCGACGGCTCAGAGCCGTCGTTAACACTAAAACTGTTAATAAAATATACTAAGAGAACAATGCAAATTTGATCATAGAAATAAAATGGAAAGTTGTTTAAAATTGCATGCTCTATCTGCATGATGAAAGTTACATTTTGACTTTACTGTGCCTTTAAATGTAAAATGATTAAAAAATGTATCACCATACAGTAATTGCATTGCTTCTAAGTTTTACAGTAGGGTATTTGCACTTATGTCAAATTAAAAACTAACAGTTTAGATTTTCTATATAAAAAATACAGGCCCACAATAGGAACAGTTTCTGCTAGGGGCTGCATTTTCAATATAGTATTTCTAAAGTCTCTCTACATGTCAGCAGGTCAAATAATGCAATTACAATTTTGAATAATTTGGCATTTAAGTGAAACAAGGGCTTACTCACTTCTGTTGTATATTGGCTAGCTGGCAATAAATATGGTGGCAATTTCCCATATTAGGATACTTCTGCAAACTAAAAATATATTTTCTAAAAATGTTTTGCCTACTGGAAAAAAAAAATTTGTGTGGGTACCTCACAGGAAAAAAAGAGTTGAAATAAATGTGAAAATGAAATGATGGCTAAAAATGGCTTAAGAGTAAAAGGGTTAACTTAGCAAGTTAAAGGGACATTCCAGTCGAAATTTTAAATCTTTGAATAGAAACATTTTTGCAATATACATGTACTGGCAAAAATGCTTCTAGTAAAAGTTATCATTGTTTTAGTGTTAACATTTTTCTCTGCACGTGCATGTGAAGCATAGCTAGATATTGTTACTGCACCCACATGTAACATAATGCAGCTGCTCAGAGCACCAGTGGGGCTTGTATCATGTCAGCAATTTACAAATTGAGTCATTACCAGATGGTAGAAGCACCTTAGGCTCTCTGAGCAAGTGATGTGTTTAAAATGCTGGTGCACGGAGCATACTTAAATACTCTTTTGAAACAGCTTTAGCTTTTATTAGAAGCATTTTTGCTAATGAATGTATATTAAAAAATTGCTTCTATTCAATACCGAAATGCATCCATGTGTTTTCCAATTTTGGCTGGAATATCCCTTTAAGAGACCTTATATAACTGTAATAACATGATACAGTTATAGTAAGTATTTCATCTTAAAGAGACAGTGGAATCAAAATAAAATGGATCTGATATTTTAAAAATCTTTCCAGTTTTGTTCTACTATAATTTTTGCTTAATTACCTTGGTATCTTTTGTTAAAAATAAATCCTAGGAGAGCTCGAGAGCGTGTACATCTTAAGCCTTCTGGCAGCATTGTTTGCAACAATATTTATAGCAATGTTATACATAGTTGCAAACACTGCTGCCATAGAGCCCTAAAACATGTACAAACTCTTACGCTCCTATCAGCCTACCAAGGTTTACTCTACTAAGCTGCTGATTCGTAACTGCACATTTATGCCTCTTGTTATTGGCTCACCCGATATGGGGCCGGATTACACGCTAATTTATTTATTTATTTTGCTCGCATGCAAACACCACTCAAAGTATAGCATGCGGGTTAGTGAGCATATTACAAGTTGAAAGTTAATTGTAAAAATATGTACAAATAGCTCATTTAATTTATTTTGTCACATGAAATAGCTGCATTTGCCTGTGGAAACTGCCACCAAGCAGTGATTACCGCACTACCTTCTTCTTTATGTGTTTACCTCCTTGTGGTTTTAACTTTGGATATTAAAAGTCAAGTTTTACTTAAACCTTTGGGACTTCTATGCTTACTTCACTTCCTTGGATGAACAAAACTGCCACCAATACAGAAAAAGTCAGTACTACAGTAAGTACAAAAAAGTTATGTAATTCAGAAGGTGCAGAAAAGAATTCCACTCCCAGTGGGGGTATGATCGAAGGGTACTAAAATGTTTGTTTTCAATTGTTCTCTGTAATTATTGATCTATGTGTATGAAGACAGAGATAAGATAGGGAGAAAAATGTGTGTACAGGTGGGATAATTGGCAAATATTGTTGCATTCCTAGGGGTGCAACAAATAAAGAGTTTGTGAGTGCACTAACAGCTCCCATAAGAGTTAAAAGATTAACTTTAATTCATTAGACTAACATATTCAAAAACTGGATACTTGTAGAAAAAAACAACATTTTCAGATGAGCACACACTGGAGGTAGCAAACAAAAAGTATTCCTGGCTGAGAGCTGGATACGCCGGCATCAGTTGGGGGTACCGCTCACATGTGAGCCCCAAAAGAGATTACAACTCACACAAACAAAAGGGCAATGCGTTTTCAGCCTGTATACGGCACCTTTTTCAAGCCAAAATAATAAAAAAGTTTCCTGTATAGGAGTGATACAATAATGGGGCTTGTTCTGCATGCAAGCTCAGCAAATTTGAATGGGTTGCTGTTTCAAAGGGAAAAACATAAACAAGCAGCTATTCCATATACAAAAATAAACATAAAGGAGCAAATAAACATAAAGGAACAGCTATTCCATATACAAAAATAAACATAAAGGAGCTGGTATAAAAACGAATTCGGATTTGTTAAAAGCCACATACAGAGCATACAATTTTAAACTTTCCAGTTTACTCTTATCTAATTTGCTTCATTCTCTTTGTATTCTTTGTTGAAAACCAGGAGCAGCAATGTGCTATGGGAGCTAAGCTGCTGATTGATAACGGCATATATATGACTCTTGTTATTCTCTCACTGAATATGCTCAGCTAACTCCCATTAGTGCATTGCTGCTTCTTCTACAAAGGATACAAAGACAGTAAAGTAAATTTGATTGTAGAAGTAAATTAGAAAGTTGTTTAAAATTGTATGCCCTTTCTGAATCATGGATGAAAAAAGTGTGGGTTTCATGTCCCTTTAAGGGCAAACCTATTTTACAGTATATTATCTGTTTAAACAATAACTGTGTAGCATGCAGAGGAGTCAGGGGTCTCCATTTTGCACTTCACCCTCTCTGTGAACAGTGGAAAAATGACAATTTCCAGCTTTAAATGAATGTAAAAACAAGTAAAATAAAGAATGAATTTGTATTGCATTTCTTTTAATTATTCTTTTTATTGAAGAAACACAGGTACACAAATAGGTAAATATATGTAGGCTCGTACAGTGAAAATATATCAAAATTACAATTCACATTTTGAAATAAATGCTTGGTATCAGACAGCAATACACTATGGGCCCTTCTATCAAGCTCTGGACGGAGCTTGACGGCCCGTGCGTCTGGCGAGTCTTTAGACCGCTGCTCCATAACCCTGTCCGACTGCTCTGAGCAAGCGGACAGGAGTCGCCGCAATTCAACTGATCGAATACGATCGGATTGATTGACACCCCCGATTGGCCACAAATCTGCAGGGGGCGGCGTTGCACCAGCAGCTCTTGTGAGCTGCTGGTGCAATGCTGAATACGGAGAGCGTATTGCTCTCCGCATTCAGCGAGGTTTTGCGGACCTGATCCGGACTGTCGGATCAGGTCCGACAGACCATTGTTAAATAGGCCTCTATTAGTGGAGAGAAAATTGCCATAGTTTGATACAGAAAAATATGTCAGTTTCTACTTTCAGCGCAACAAGAAAAATAAATATAAATTAGTACGTGTGAACTGTACAATCCGGAATGTGTGAAATTAGTACTATAGAAAACCAATCTCCAATGTTGGATGTAGATCAAAGCTAATCAAGCACCATTTTATGTTACACCTGTGCTTCTTGTTTTTATAATAACAATAATAACAACAGCAAAATAAAAAAATAACACAGAACAAAATAAACACAACTTTTAAGGTTTACAATAAAATGATCCATAACACAGGTATGTGATATGCAGATCACAAGAGCAAAATCAATATTGTAAAGACACCCTAACCACCCCTCTGGGCACTGCATGCATTTTTCCCTGATACTAGGCTTGTTCCCACATAGAAAGGTTCTGCCCATGCATACAACAGTAAATTTATAGTAAGTATATCAGGTAAATTCCTAAACCGTGGGGGAAATAATTATTGTGTCTCAGTTCTATAACAACGAACATAATAATACAAGCTTAACAGAACCAGAATAACCCATTTAAAGTGTGGTTCTCATATATGTTATTGGTATTTTTTGTGGGAATGGTGCTGATTTATGCTATGCTCTTGTCCAAGACTATGTGTTACCAAATTCCAGGTTATGGAGAGTGAAAAACCAGGTTGACTGGTGCTTTGTAAGGCTGGCAGATAGTTATGTAGCTGACTCCTAGCCTAAAGCATGAAAGTAGTATGCCAGTATCAATCATCAGTATCAATCAATGTGAAAGATGACTGTGTTTAGGAAACTGCAGGATAGGGAGACCTGCATGTGATGACAGCCAGTGCTGAAATTGATATGTATTATAGTGGGCAAAAAATAAATAAAAATAGTTTGAGCAGAAAAGGAAATAAAGCGTCATATAGCAGTTGTTTCTATGTGTTCAATCAGAATTAAGGATCTCTGTTAGTAAGAGGGGAACAACAATGAATCTAAGTAATAACTAAACCTCAAGGGTATGTATACATGCAGAATTATTTCTATGAGTCAGCTAGGCGCTGAGTCTATTGGTAGTGTGCATACTTCAATTAAAGCATGAAGCCATAACCCAGATTTAAATATGTATTTAAAGGATAAACAAGGTAGGGAAACACAAATAACCTTAAAGGGACACTGTACCCAAAATTTTTATTCCATGATTCAGATTGAGCATGAATTTTAAATCAAATTTCGAATTTACTCCTATTATCAAATTATCTTCATTCTCTTGGTATATTTATTTGAAATGCAAGAATGTAAGTTTAGATGCCGGCCCATTTTTGTTGAACAACCTGGGTTGTCCTTGATGATTGGTGGATAAATTCATCCACCAATAAAAAAGTGCTGTCCAGAGTACTGAAACCAAAATAAAGTTTAGATGCCTTCTTTTTCAAGAAAAGATAGCAAGAGAACAAAGATAAATTGATAATAGGAGTAAATTAGAAAGTTGATTAAAATTGCATGCTCTTTCAGAATTACAAATGAACAAATTCGGGTTCAGTGTCCCTTTAATTAAGCAGCATTAAAATATTATGGTGCATGGATATCGAACAGCGACAAACAAACCAAACTAAAATCAGCAAATTCTCCTGTTAGATCAAGTGACACTCTGTAGAATATGTACAAAGATATGCACTTATTTAGATCCTACAGTTTGCAATGAATTGGATTTTCACTACTTTGAGGGAATTGAACAGGTTGGATTATATAACAGTCTACAAAGTGATGTCAGGGTTAATCTGCCAAATTAATTCTCTCGGCTATACAGGATGACATATCTATAGCGATCCCATGCACCTTGCATAAGAAGTCTAAATATATATAAGAGGAGTTAATATTTTCCAGGGTGGCAAGCGCTAGTTAAATAAAATTCAAAACATTAAACAATCAAACTGTCACTGGTTATCAAAAGTGGCTCAATCCCTGGGATATACCCATATACAAACCAAATAAGATTAATTTGCGGGCATTTAATAGCAGATTTGAGTACGGCAAATTACAGAAGTAATACATTAGCCCGCAGTTATGATAATCCCGCGACCTGTCAGTCTATACCCTTTGCTCTGCAGTCATATTTTAAAGAGTCTCTGACATGGTGGCCATCCTGTTTCTTCAGGTAATCCGAGGTGCACCAAATAGTATACGGATCCACCAATCTTCTCCGTGTGTAAGTGTATGACCTCCCAGGGAGTCCCGTGACAGATGTTGGCAATTGTAGGTCGGATCTTTCCCTCATATATGCACAATGTGCATTCATCCAGATATCCAGTTGCATGGAGGCCCAAAACGCTGCCTGTATGGGTAAGCATGGAGGATCAGTAGGTTGAGGAGCTTTCACAGTGTTGTCTCTCAGAGCTGGTTTTGAACTGTAGCAGTTAGTCTCATACGGCAGGGGGGATATCCATGGATTGTGTGATGGCGCTCCGCCACTGTATGAATCTGGCTGCACATCATCCAGCCACATGGCGGCGCATGAAGAATCGTGTCCTGACTGTTGTTAACATCACAAAGCCTTGTTGGCAGGTATGGTGGTAGTTACCAGCATCAGTGCTTTATCAATTTCTGTGAGAGAGGATCTACTGATTGCCTGAACCGCTTCATGTAGGGTTTCATAGCTTAGAAGTAAACAATCCAAAATAGGCATAAAAGCTGTGACTATATGCGCAGCAACGTCCTTTTCCGGTTCCATTTCTCAATAATCCTTTTTGGGTTATAATTTAGTAAAATGCCTTCTGGTGAAGAAGAGATTAGTATGGTTCTATCCCCTAGAGTTTCTATCAAGGGAGATGCAGATGGCAAAATTGCTGAGATTAGAAGAGATTTTCTTCAGAGCTAGAGAAGCTCACTGCCATCTTATAGAGCCTCCCACCAGAAGTCCGTATTGCATTTTTTAGTATAAATAAACTATTATTCAGAATTTTGAGATTAATGCCCCTTTGTCCATTTCCCTACTAGGAGGCTCAGATTGATTTGTTCCTTATTTTCTGTGCATTATTAACATGGCACCTGCCTCTGAGGCATCTTATTATAAAGCATCAGTTACAGTGACACACAGGGCTTGGCTGCTAAACCTGTTTATTCCTTTGTGTTTGTAAAATAATAAATCTCATTTAGGTCTGTAACTGTACAAAGGAATATTTACCAGCCCCATTCTACAGTAACAGGCTGCAGGCTTTGTAAAATGTGCCTTAGGTAAATTAATCTGTATTTCTGGTGATATAACCAAGTGTTCTCAAAGAATGAAAAGTATTATATAAGGTTTGCCCATCTTTTTATTTATATTTGAACATTAAAGGGACATGAAACCAAATGTTTTTCTTTCATGATGTAGAAAATACAATTTTTTTTTCTTGTTAAATGTTTTATTTATGTCCAATAGAGGGTATAAGCTATAAGAGATAATAGCCTAAAAACAAACATTTTCCGCCACGCAGGGCACAGTGATAAATGAAAAGTCACAGAGTTTCCCGCCTCGTAGGGCATAGAGCTAAATACTAAGTAGCAGATAACATAGTTCTCTGTTTAATCAGCATCCAATATAACTGCATAAAAAAAACAAAAACAAATATAAGTATAATTTTATTTAGTGCCTCATACTCTATTGGTTAGTTTATCTTTTTTTAAAGAAAAAAGGAAAATAAAGAGAAGCGATAAAAAGAAAAAGAGAAAAAAAAGGGAGGGGGGGGGGAGAAAACAGAAAGACGGGTAGGATAGCTTAATGATTTACCACAAGCCCAACAGCACTAACTCTGAGTTCCTAAATAGAAAAATCAGATTTAAAGGGACAGTCTAGGCCAAAATAAACTTTCATGATTTAGATAGAGCATGTAATTTTAAACCATTTTCCAATTTACTTTTATTACCAATTTTGCTTTGTTCTCTTGGTATTCTTAGTTGAAAGCTTAACCTAGGAGGTTCATATGCTAATTTCTTAGACCTTGAAGGCCACCTCTTTTCAGAATGCATTTTAGCAGTTTTTCCCCACTAGAGGGTGTTAGTTCATGTGTTTCATATAGATAACACTGTGCTCGTACACGTGAAGTTTTCTGGGAGCAGGCACTGATTGGTTAACTGCAAGTCTGTCAAAAGTACTGAAATAAAGGGGCAGTTTGCAGAGGCTTAGATACAAGATAATCACAGAGGTTAAAAGTATATTATTATAACTGTGTTGGTTATGCAAAACTGGGGAATGGGTAATAAAGGGATTATCTATCTTTTAAAACAATAAAAAATCTGGTGTAGACTGTCCCTTTAATAGAAAATTACCACTTTTTAAAGAACGGACTGATGTTGAGTTCATCACTCAGATTGGTATCTATCTGTTCTAATATGTATTGTTTCTCCAGACAATTTTTTGACCTCTGTAATACTAGGAATCACTTTCGCTTTCCATTTCTTAAAAATTAATTATCTAGCTGCTAAAACAGTCATGCTAATCAATTTATCATTTGTTTGAGGAACTTTTCTATCCTTCCACAGGAAAACAATGTGAACCAATGATAATGCCAGAGGGGCGACCTTCAATTACTTATTTAACCAGTATTCCAGTTTCAACCAAAAGTATCTTATGTTAGGGCAGTTCCAGATCAAGTGTAAGAGATCAGGGGTGAAATAAGTCTTATATAAAAGTTTAATGTGAGATTCCCTCTATGTTGAAGTCAGAGTGACTTGCATAACTTTACAGATAGAGACTTTTCAATTAACCTTTGTTACCAAATTTACTTCATCTCTTGGTATCCTTTGTGGAAAAGTCTAAAGAGCAGCAATATTGTGCTGGGAGCTAGCTGGTAATTGGTGCCTAAGCACATTTGATTCTTATGGTTTGCTCACCAGATGTGTTCAGCTAGCTCACAGTAGTGCATTGCTGCTCAAGATCTGACAATGAATTTAACTGCTTTAAAGGGGTTAAGCACAGTACAACAGTTTCTTTTTGCGCTTTTATGTCCCTTTTTAAAATGTAAATATTATAATTAAGATCCATTAAAATACAGCAGGTTATACAGACATCACGAGAATGCATTAATAAAAAAAAAAAATCCTTACATGTTGAATACCCGAGGGAGGAATGTGACTCAAAATGTACGTGTAGTCCTATTTTACAGGCTACATTTTTTACGTACAAGAATTATTTTTTTATATATTCTTATGATGTTTGTATACTCTAGTTTATTTTAATGAGTCTTATTTGCAATATGTACATCAACTATTTTGATTATAATAAGCTTTTGTCCCCTCAATGTCACCTTTTTGTGTGATTAGCAGCATAATAGGTTGGAATGTTTCCAAAAATACATATGTGCAATTTTATTTTTGATGAATGAGATTACATTCTATTTGACTATGCACAACAGATTATGATGTGCACCACTAGAGGGCAGTACTTTTTCTACTGGAGATCATAATGAAAAGGGGCAGTAAACATTTTCAGATTATAATGTGAAATGATTTGTGTACAGTAAAACTATTTTGCATTATAATTTATTTATTTTGCCCCCATTTCCTGTAAAATGAAGAGATTTTCAATTCTGAAAAGTCCACATAGCAGGCTTCACAAACCTAACCCGGATATATCTCTACCTAATTTTTATATAAAATGTTTAGTTTCGCATAATGAAACACCTTTGAAACATACGTTCATTCTTTATTTTGCCCCTAATGTTCATGTAATTTAGCTCTGAAAACTAAACAATTCCTAATTCTCAGAACTTAAAATGAACATGCTTATTTATCAAGGCTAACCCTACTTTATGTCTGCCTCTAACTAGATTTATCAGATAACAACTGCAAAAACAGAATTTATGCTTACCTGATAAATTTCTTTCTCTTGCGATGTATCGAGTCCACGGATTTATCCATACTTGTGGGATATTCTCCTTCCTAACAGGAAGTGGCAAAGAGAGCACCCACAGCAGAGCTGTCTATATAGCTCCTCCCTTAGCTCCACCCTCCAGTCATTCGACCGAAGGCTAGGAAGAAAAAGGAGAAACTATAGGGTGCAGAGGTGACTGAAGTTTTTTTAAATAAAAATATACTACCTGTCTTAAACAGACAGGGCGGGCCGTGGACTCGATACATCGCAGGAGAAAGAAATTTATCAGGTAAGCATAAATTCTGTTTTCTCTTGCAAGATGTATCGAGTCCACTGATTCATCCATACTTGTGGGATACCAATACCAAAGCTTTAGGACATGGATGAAGGGAAGGACAAGACAGGTACCTTAAATGGAAGGCACCACTGCTTGTAGAACCTTTCTCCCAAAAATAGCCTCCGAAGAAGCAAAAGTATCGAATTTGTAAAATTTGGAAAAAGTATGAAGCGAAGACCAAGTCGCCGCCTTACAAATCTGTTCAACAGAAGCCTCATTTTTAAAAGCCCATGTGGAAGCCACTGCTCTAGTAGAATGAGCAGTAATCCTTTCAGGAGGCTGCTGGCCAGCAGTCTCATAAGCCAAATGGATGATGCTTTTCAGCCAAAAAGAAAGAGAGGGAGCCTTAGCCTTTTGACCTCTCCGCTTACCAGAATAAACTACAAACAATGAAGATGTTTGACGGAAATCTTTAGTTGCTTGTAAGTAGAACTTTAAAGCACGAACCACATCAAGATTGTGCAACAGACGTTCCTTCTTTGAAGAAGGATTAGGACACAGCGAAGGAACAACAATTTCCTGATTGATATTCCTATTAGAAACAACCTTAGGAAGGAATCCAGGTTTGGTATGCAAAACCACCTTATCTGCATGGAAAACAAGATAAGGTGAGTCACACTGTAAAGCAGATAACTCAGAAACTCTTCGAGCCAAAGAGATAGCTACTAAAAACAGAACTTTCCAAGATAGAAGCTTAATATCTATGGAATGCATAGGTTCAAACGGAACCCCTTGAAGAACTTTAAGAACTAAGCTTAGGCTCCATGGCGGAGCAACGGGTTTAAATACAGGCTTGAATCTGACTAAAGCCTGACTAAACGCCTGAACGTCTGGGACATCTGCCAGATGTTTGTGTAAAAGAATAGACAAAGCAGATATCTGTCCTTTTAAGGAGCTAGCTGATAATCCCTTCTCCAATCCTTCTTGGAGAAAAGACAATATCCTAGGAATCTTAATCTTACTCCATGAGTAACCCTTGGATTCACACCAAGAAAGATATTTTCGCCATATCTTATGATAAATTTTCCTGGTGACAGGCTTTCTAGCCTGAATCAGGGTATCAATGACCGACTCAGAGAAACCACGCTTTGATAAAATCAGGACTGGGGATTCTGGGACCTGGACCCGTAACAAGGAAGCTTGGCGTTCTGACGGGACGCCATCAGATCCAATTCTGGTGTGCCCCATAGCTGAGTCAGCTGGGCAAATACTTCCGGATGGAGCTCCCACTCCCCCGGATGAAAAGTCTGACGACTTAGGAAATCCACCTCCCAGTTCTCTACCCCTGGGATATGGATTGCTGAAAGATGGCAAGAGTGAGTCTCCGCCCATCCGATTATTTTGTTAACTTCCATCATCGCTAGAGAACTCCATGTTCCTCCTTGATGATTGATATAAGCTACAGTCGTGATGTTGTCCGACTGAAATCTGATGAATTTGGCCGCAGCTAGCTGAGGCCACGCCTGAAGTGCATTGAATATCGCTCTCAGTTCTAGAATGTTTATCGGGAGGAGAGTTTCCTCCCGAGACCATAAGCCCTGTGCTTTCAGGGAGTTCCAGACTGCACCCCAGCCTAGCAGGCTGGCATTTGTCGTTACTATGATCCGCACTGGCCTGCGGAAACACATTCCCTGAGACAGGTGGTCCTGAGACAACCACCAGAGAAGAGAATCTCTGGTCTCCTGATCCAGATGTATTTGAGGAGATAAATCTTCATAATCCCCATTCCACTGTTTGAGCATGCATAGCTGCAGTGGTCTGAGGTGTAGGCGGGCAAAAGGAACTATGTCCATTGCCGCTACCATGAGTCCGATTATCTCCATACACTGAGCCACTGATGGCCGAGGAATGGAATGAAGAGCTCGGCAAGTAGTTAAGAGTTTTGATTTTCTGACCTCCGTCAGAAAATCTTTAATTTCTACCGAGTCTATCAGAGTCCCTAGGAAGGAAACTCTTGTGAGAGGGAAGAGAGAACTCTTTTGTATGTTCACCTTCCACCCGTGAGATCTCAGAAAAGCCAACATGATGTCCGTGTGAGACTTGGTTAGCTGGAAAGTCGACGCCTGAATTAAGATGTCGTCTAGATAAGGCGCCACTGCTATGCCCCGCGGTCTTAAAACCACCAAAAGGGACCCTAGCACCTTTGTGAAAATTCTGGGAGCCGTGGCCAACCCAAAGGGAAGGGCCACAAACTGGTAATGCCTGTCCAGAAAGGCGAATCTGAGGAATTGATGATGATCTCTGTGAATAGGGATGTGTAGATATGCATCCTTTAAGTCCACAGTAGTCATATATTGACTCTCCTGGATCAGAGGTAGAATAGTGCGAATAGTCTCCATCTTGAATGATGGTACTCTGAGGAATTTGTTTAGAATTTTGAGATCCAAGATTGGTCTGAAAGTTCCCTCTTTTTTGGGAACCACAAACAGTTTTGTGTAAAAACCTAGCCCTTGTTCCGCTTTTGGAACTGGGCGGATCACTCCCATGGTATGTAGGTCTTCTACACAGCGTAAGAACGCCTCTCTCTTTGTCTGGTTTGCAGACAATTGAGAAACGTGAAATCTCCCCCTGGGGGGGGGGAGTCTTTGAAGTCCAGAAGATATCCCTGGGACACAATTTCTAAAGCCCAGGAATCATGAACATCTCTTGCCCAAGCCTGAGCGAAGAGAGAGAGTCTGCCCCCTACTAGTTCCGGTCCCGGATCGGGGGCTACCCCTTCATGCTGTCTTGGAGGCAGCAGCAGGCTTCTTGGCCTGTTTACCCTTGTTCCAAGCCTGGTTAGGTCTCCAGACTGTCTTGGATTGGGCAAAATTCCCCTCTTACTTTGCAGCAGGGGAAGCTGAAGCGGGACCACCCTTCAAGTTCCGAAAGGAACGAAAATTATTTAGTTTGGTCCTCATTTTATTTGTTTTATCCTGAGGGAGGGCGTGGCCTTTCAGTTCAGGCCCGAATAGGGTCTTTCCTTTGAAAGGGATGTTCAAAAAGTTTAGATTTTGATGACACATCAGCAGACCAGGACTTAAGCCATAACGCCCTGCGTGCTAAAATGGCCAAACCTGAATTCTTTGCCGCTAATTTAGCCAGTTAGAGAGCGGCATCTGTAATGAAAGAATTAGCCAACTTAAGGGCCTTAATTCTATCCATAATATCCTCTAATGGAGTCTCCATCTGAAGAGCCTCTTCTAGAGCCTCGAACCAGAAAGCAGCTGCAGTAGTTACAGGAACAATGCATGCAATAGGTTGGAGAAGAAAACCTTGATGAACAAAAATTCTCTTTAGGAGACCCTCTAATTTTTTATCCATAGGATCTTTGAAAGCACAACTGTCTTCAATAGGTATAGTTGTACGCTTAGCGAGAGTAGAAATAGCTCCCTCCACCTTAGGAACCGTCTGCCACGAGTCCCGCATGGTGTCAGATATGGGAAACATTTTCTTAAAAACAGGAGGGGGAGCGAACGGTATACCTGGTCTATCCCACTCCTTAGTAACAATATTCGCAATCCTCTTAGGGACTGGAAAAACATCAGTGTAAACAGGAACCTCTAAGTATTTGTCCATTTTACACAATTTCTCTAGGACCACTATAGGGTCACAATCATACAGAGTCGCTAATACCTCCCTGAGCAACAAGTGGAGGTGTTCAAGCTTAAATTTAAAGGCTGTCATATCAGAATCTGTCTGAGGGAGCGTCTTTCCTGAATCAGAAATCTCTCCCTCAGATAGCAAATCCCTTACCCCTACTTCAGAACATTGTGAGGGTATATCGGATACGGCTACTAAAGCGTCAGAAGGCTCAGCATTTGTTCTTAACCCAGAGCTGTCACGCTTTCCTTGTAAACCAGGCAGTTTAGATAAAACCTCTGTGAGGGTTGTATTCATAACTGTGGCCATGTCTTGTAAGGTAACTGAAGTCGACGCACTAGAGGTACTTGGCGTCACTTGTGCGGGCGTTACTGGTTGTGACACTTGGGGAGAGCTAGATGGCAAACCCTCATTTCCTTCTATCTGAGAATCATCTATTGCTATATTTTTAAGTGCTATAATATGCTCTTTATAATTTATAGACATATCAGTGCAAGTGGGACACATTCTAAGAGGGGGTTCCACAATGACTTCTAAACACATTGAACAAGGATGGTGTCAGACATGTTAAACAGGCTAGTAATGAAACAAGCAAGCTTGGAAAACACTTTATTCAAAGTAAATAATACGGTACTGTGCCTTTAAGAGAAAAAAACATGCACAAACTCTGCAAAACAGTGTAAAAAAGCAGTAAACTTTACGAAATTTTTACAGTAGAATCATAAAGCCTTAGTAAGTTTGCACAGCTAGCCAAATAAACGATTAAACCCTTAATGTAAAAACCGGATTGACAAAACGTCAAAAACCGGTATAAAAACGTTCAGCACCTTGCCACAACTCTTGCTGTGGCGCCTACCTGCCCTTTAGGATAGATTTGTGGGGGAAAAACTTCTTTTAGGCCCTCAAACACAGCAGGACCCTCTGGAGAAGCAGCTGGATGTCTTCAGAGTAAAAGAAACTGCGCAACTGAGGCGCGACAATAGGCTCCTCCCACCTCACTCGATGTTAGTGGGGCCTAAAAGAAACACACCAAAGTGTTTCTAAACTAGCCATGTGGGTTAATAACCCTTAAATAAGCCACAATGACCCCTTAAAGTCCCTAAAAAAAATGTTAAATTTTCAATAAAAAAAAGTTTTTTCCTATAAGTGTCACCAGTAACAAATGAGCCCTTTATGCAAGCTGGGATTCTATACTAAGTGTCTGAATACAGCTTACCCTTCCCTCATGGGGATACTGTCAGCCTTTTCTAGAAATATCACAGTATGTCTAGAACAAAATTGACTGAACATACCTCAATGCAGCTTAGCATGCAAACCGTTCCCCCAACTGAAGTTTTCTTGTACTCCTCATCCTTAGTGAGAACAGCAGTGGATCTTAGTTACAAAGTGCTAAGATCATCATCCTCCTTGCAGAAATCTTCATCCCTTTTCTGCCAGAGAGTGAATAGTACACACCGGTACCATTTAAAATAACAAACTTTTGCTTGAGAAAATAAAAACTAAAATTTTTGTCACCACACTCACTTTACCCTTCCTAGTACTTAGAGTAGGCAAAGAGAATGACTGGGGGTGGAGCTAAGGGAGGAGCTATATAGACAGCTCTGCTGTGGGTGCTCTCTTTGCCACTTCCTGTTAGGAAGGAGAATATCCCACAAGTATGGATGAATCCATAGACTCGATATATCTTGCAAGAGAAACAAAGCATTTTATACTAACTTTATGACTGTGGTTAGCCTTGTTGTCTGCAGACTAAGGGGTCGATTTATCAAAGGCTTCACAAGCCTTTCAACCCCCTACGACTGCAGGTTCACAAAAGAGAACCTGCACGTCGTATTTAACAAGCAGCGGTCATCAGACCACTGCTTTCCTAACCTTTCACCACCTCTAAAGTGGCAAATTTCAATCTCCCCGGGAGAGATCAGCTCTAGCCAGCGCGTAATTGGCTTTGCGAGGGCAGGGGGTGGGATTGCACGCGAGCTCGTGTGCAATGCTGAATTCCACCAGGGGAATTCAGCCCGCCAGAGGCGAGCTGCGGCGGATGCGCCCCTGTCCGCCTCAGATTGATAAATCACCCCCTAAAGCCCAGATTAGCTCCTCCAAATAGGGAAATAGTGGGCAGAGTTTGTCTGTTAATAAAAAAATTGCAGTAAACAGGATATTAATGTGTTTTAAAAACATTAAGACTTAGCTGAAATGTTATTCTATAGCAACACAACAGAAATATTTTGTAATTACAAGGTGTTTACAGTCCCTTTAAGTAAAATGACCCTGTGGTGAGTTTATTAAGAGTACAATATCCAGCTGCAACTCTGTACATCTTATTAGAGTGTAGCTATTGTTCTACTTTGCTTAATCCTAGCAACCTATAGTAACCCCTTGTGAAAATCTGTAACACTGATCCCTGTTGCACTTCTTCCACCCAACCAACCCTATCGGTGCTAGGAGCTCCTATATCTGATTAATTAGATTTGAGTTATATAACTTAGCACCTGCCAGGGAAATGCCTTGTTCTGACCAGAGAGTTCAACAAGGTACTAACTTTATCTAGTCTCTCTGCATGCAATAATTCACCCTTGTCAAATCTCTTTAGTTATACTATGCTTGAGAATGGTCCCATCTAGTGGACAAATGTAAAATGACAAAAGTGATTTAATGAACAAGCAGGTTAATCTGCCTAATAATAGAACTTCAGTCACTGTCTATGTATTGTTCATGAAGCTGAGTAGAAAGCTGAAATAATACCATCTTATTACAGTGTTTTCTTAGCGAAATAAACTGTGTTGCATAATACATAAGCTTAAGAAAGTTGAGATATGCTGCTAAATTTCCATTATACAATACAATGTGCCAATGAGCCATTTAAATAAAGCTCTCTACTACAAAAAAAGCGAAAATCTACCAATCTAGTCAAGCTTGCTGTCATGGATACATTTTGTAGGTACTAAGTGAAGATTGGTTCAGCATAGGGCAGTCTCTTTACCTCAATAACAATAAACAAAATAATAAACAACAATAGGAAAATCCAGGACGTAGTCAGTACCAAGCCAGTGGTCAGATGACAAAGCAGGTAGTCAGCCGAGCCGGGTCAAGGAACACAGAGAGCAAGAATGGGAACATTAGCCGGAGTCAGGAACCAGGAAATCAGTCAACAAAATTCAGGGACATACACGGAAAACAGAAACAAAATACAGGTATGCACTTGGTAGGTCTGGACTCACGCAAGGGTGAAGACAGAGTGGACTGGGTGATGGTTACATAGTAAAATGGCATTACATTATCACTGAGAGACAGGAAGTTGCCAGTAGTTGCAAAGTGATGATGCTAGTTTGCCCATAAAATGGAGTGTGAAAGGAACGCATAGTGTCAGCAACACTGCAAGAGAAGCCAGAACCAGGCCTGCACTCTAAGTAAAACAAGGAAGGATGAGTAACCCTGACAGTACCCCTCCCTCAATGACCCTTCCCCCACGGGAAGACAAAAGGCTTATGGGGGTAACAAGCATGGAAGACATGGAGGAGGGTGGGAGCGTGAACATCAGAGGAGGGAACCCAAGAGCGTTCCTCAAGGCCGTATCCTTTCCAGTGGATCAGGTACTGGACTTGACCCCTAATCAGACTGGTGTCGAGGAGTCTGCGTATTTCGTACTCCTCATGATTGCCAACTGGAATTGGATGAGCGGTAGTGCACACAATTGCACACTATCGGCGTAAGGAGCAATACATGGAAAACTTTGGAGATACGCATGCTAGAAGGGAGGTCAAGGGCATAGGCAACTTGGTTAACCTTATGGAGAATACGAAAAGGCCCAATGTAACGCGGTGTCAGTTTCAGAGTAGGCACTCTGAGGTTGAGGTTTATGGAATGACAACCACACACTCTGCCCGACCTGGTAGGAAGGAGCGGAAGCACCTTTAGTCCACCTGGAGCTTTTGGTGCTGCATAGAGGCATAAAGGGAATTCTGAATCTGCATTTATGAGGAGCGGAGCACCCGGAGATGATACTCCAAAGCTGGAATGTTCTGGTGCACAAACGAATCGGGTAACACAGATGGCTGAAACCCATAGTTGGCCATGAATGCTGACATTTGGAAGTACAAGTTCATAGCACTGTTCCTAGCAAACTCTGCCCAGGGTAGCAGATCAGCCCAATTGTCATAGCAGCTGAGGAAAAGCAGATAATGTAATAGAAGGGGAATTTCCCTCTTTCTGTTGCTGTAATTTAGTTTGAACATATATGTAGACATTTATAAAGGAGTGTAATGGATTTAAAGGACAATTAAACGACATTTCAACAACGTATAAAATGTTTCATTATTGCAAATGAAACATTATTGCAATATACATTCATTATTTATTTTGCTGCCTTTTGCTGTAAAATACATCTAAAAATTGTGCTTGTTTCACTTTCTCCCAGGGAGGTTTGGGTTAATACTTTTAGGAAATTTATGTGAGCTTTTGTTTACTTCACCCTACCCCCTAAAATTCTCCTCAGTCACATGTTTTTTAAAAGTGGATTATCAGGCGACGCCGGCGACGCCAATAATTGCGCGGATTTGGTATCCTATATACGGCGTAAGCTAGAAGTTACGCACGTAGATTTCTGGCGTCGCCCGTAGTTTTTTGGCCCATAGACTGACATACAAAACACGCGCAATTTGCTATCCAATATACGGCGTAAGGACTTACGCGCACAGATTTTACAAAATCTACTCCATTCTCAGCTCGCCACAAATTGAAGGCGCAGGTACCCTTGCACTGACTTAGAAACCAACGTAACTCTCAGAAGGCATAACAAATGCATGCCTAACAATATACATAGCAGCAGCTTGTTCACAAATAGATAACCTCTTAAAAGCATTTATTATTCCTGCCCCTGCAAGTGTGTCAAACCAATCACAAACAGCACAACCTCTCACCTGCAGCCTTAAAACACCTGCAAATGCACACCCTCATTAGCCACCATGTTTCCCTTGCAGTATATTGCATTTAGAGTCAGACAGCGTCGTGGGGCACAAGGGGTGCTGGAACCCCTACAAGCCCCTGTTTTGGATGGTATCCCTGCTGCTGAGGTCCCTGCTCCAGCTGCTGCTGCTGCCCTCCCTGCTCCTCCTGCTGTTGTCCCTGTTCCTGGTGCTCCCCATGCTGCTGTTGCTGCAGCTGCCCATAGGCCAGCAGGGCCTATAAGACGAAGGCATCAGCAGAGGGGAAGAGCACCAAGGGTACACAGGGTTAGGGTCACCCTGTTTGGGATGACAGAAGTGGAGGTCAGGGAAAAATATCGCTTGACATCTGCAAGCCTCATTAACCTATATGAGGTGTTGAAGGATGAAATTGACCCTCAAGCGTATAGGAACCGAGCTCTGACTGGTATGCAGAAGCTGTTGTGTGTTGTACACTTCCTGGCAACTGGCTCATACCAGTCAACAGAGGGGCTTGTGTCTGGCCTAGCGCAGTCTACCTTCTCCAGGATTCTAGGGGAGGTTCTGACTGCTCTAGATAACCAGACACAACGATACATTCATTTCCCCCATACCCCCCAGGAATGGAACCGTCTTAAACAAGGCTTCTATCGACTGGGGGGTATTCCTAATGTCATGGGGGCAATTGATTGCACACATGTGCGTATTGTGGCCCCACATGAGGAGACAATCCTCTATATTAACAGGAAAGGGTTTCACTCATTGAATTGCCAGATGGTCTGCGATACCAATCTGAAATTCTTACATGTGTATGCAGGCTTCCCAGGGAGTGCACATGATTCCTACATCCTGCGCCAGACCTCCTTATTCAATATGTTTGAAAATGGAACACTTTCGGGAGGATGGCTGCTTGGTGAGTACCTTCATTCTGTCTGTATATTTCTAATAAAGGGACACTAAACACATATTTTCATCTCATGTTTCAGATAGAGAATACAATGTTAAACAGCATTACAATTCACTTCTCTTATATCATTTTATTCATTCTTTATATATCTTATTTTTTTAAATTTCTAATTCACATATATGAGCCAATCATATGAGGCTTCTATGTGCAGCCACCAATCAGCAGCTATTGAGCATATCTAATATGCTTGTCATCAAAAGTTATCTATAGAATGGAGAAAATGATCTAATCGAAGTTAATTATCAAGCTGCTAACAATTGCAGGTTCTTATTAAATGGACAGTCTAGTATAAATTGCACTTCCATTATTCAGATAGGCCTTTTAATTTTAATAAACTATCCTGATTACTTCCATTAATGTTTTTATTAAATCTATCTTTTATATGTGATTCATGTTGTGTCCCTTTAAAGCACATGATGTACCTGTAGTAATCCAAACACATATGTTACATGACAGGTGACGCAGGGTACGGCTGCAGACCATGGCTATTAACCCCCTTGGTGCACCCCATTACGGAGCCACAACTCAGGTACCAGGAGGCACACATAAGAACAAGGAATGTCATTGAAAGGAGCTTTGGCCTATTAAAAACCAGGTTCAGGTGTCTGGATGTTACAGGCGGAGCACTACAGTATAACCCCAACAAAGTGTGTTCCATTGTCAATGCTTGCTGTATTCTACACAACATTGCTGTGGACACACGTTTGTTGGGGGACATTGACCCAGAGCAGCAGCAGCAGCTGGTTCCTGTACTTGAGGATGTGGACAGGGGGACACTGAGGGGGAATGAAGTGAGGGATTATGTCATCCGGGAATACTTCACCTGTAAGTTACTTATTCATAAGTACAGTAAACCGTAACATTCACATGTATTATGATGTTTGACAGTACCTCACCAACCATTGCATGTGTATATATCATGTCTTGCAGAATTTAAAACTTTGGATTTCCACTGCATGTAAGTGAAACTACTACATCCCAACCCCCTTCCCTTAAAGGGACACTATACCCAAACATATTGTTTCATGATTAAGGATAGAGAAGATAATTTGTAAAAACCTTATAATTTAAATCAATTACCTATTTTCATTTTTTATTTAGATATACTTTAATGAAGACATAGCAATGCACACAGTGAAAAAATCGCAGGAGGCATCTATATACAGCTACTAATCATCAGCTACCAAGCATATCTCGATATGGTTTTCAGCAAAGAATATCAATAGAATGAAGCAACATAAATAATAGAATGAAATTATAATTTCTTTTTGGAATTATCTTCTCTTTCAAAATCATGAAGGAAAAAAATTAGCTTTCATGTCCCTTTAACAACCCTAATTACTGTATATTTATCATTTGTTTAATTCATGTTTAGTTCACTATCATTAAGAATGAGGATAATGGATATTTATACCTTATGTTCACACCTTCTTTAAATACATTATTAGTTATATATACCAACGTGTCAATTTATATTGGATGTGAGAAACCTTGATGTACATCTTAGAAGTGAATATTAATATATGTACCGTTGAGACACAACCATGTGATGTTGTTTATTGAGCAGGAATATGTCATAAACATTATAATAATACCTTTTTGGTCCATTTCAACACAGGTATTATTATATGTTTTACCAATATTACTGTACTAAAACACACCTCACATGGATGTGGATGACAATTAGATAGTAAATAACAGAGGACAAGATTTTCAATGAAATAGAATAATATTTATTTTCTTTTAGGCCTCTTAGATGATGGGCTTGGAGTGGGTCTTCTGCCTCTCCTGGGTTGTGTGGATCCAGTAGGAGTGCTGGTCACAGAGGAGATGCTTGATGCGATGTCCTGCTGGTGGGTGAAATGCTCCACCAAAACCCCCAACAGTTGGTTCTGTTCCCTCCATCTTTGGTCACTCTGTATTTGCATGTCCGATATGACTCGCAGCATTTGATTTCGGTTTTGGACCATAGCTGTTACAGATGCTGCCATGTCCCTTTGCAGCTCATTTGATCTCTGTTGCAAACGCTGTTGGCTCCTATGGAACCTGTGTTGTTCCCTCTGCATTCTTTGACACGTTGCCGTTAGAGTCTCACATGTCAATGTTTGCCTCCTCTGTAGTGAGATATATTCGTCACCCATGGCGGAACTCAATTGATCCATGGGCTCTTCAGCAGCAGGGACAATCGGCACTGTTTCAATTTCGTGTTCCTCAGCTGGAGGTGCAGGCACAGGAATCTCGGCTGGAGGTGCAGGTACAGAAAGCTCAGCTGGAGGTGCAGCCACAGGAATGTCAGCTGGAGGTGCAGGAACAAAAACCTCAGCTGGAGGTGCAGGAACAAAAACCTCAGCTGGAGGTGCAGGAACAAAAACCTCAGCTGGAGGTGCAGGAACAGAAACCTCAGCTGGAGGTGCAGCCACAGGAATATGAGCTGGAGGTGCAGGGCGATGGATTTCAGTTGGTGGAGCCCTTCCAACTGATGATGATGGTACAGATGTCGGGGATGGACCGATAGTCCCAATGGCCGCTGGTGTGCATCCACTCAGCCTGCTGGTATAATCGTGTAGTGCCATGATATTCTTGTGGGGGGGTAAATACATCTACCCTTCGGGGCTGGCGGGGCTCCCCCTCCAAGCCAAAGGAATATTCCTCGGGCCAGGGTTCCTGCCAGGTATCCTCCTGTAATGCAGGCGGCATGATATTTGGATTCTCTATTGAGGCAGTCCAAGCCATGTCATGCCTGGCATACTCCTGCTGTATTATCTGTACCGGTGGTTGAGGTGGACATATAGTTTGATCCGGTGTTGGGGGATTCATGGGCGTAGGCACCCTGGTGACTGGAGGTTCTGTGGAGGAGTCAAATGATGAGAGGGATTAGTACAGTCAGATATCTATCCATGTGGGCATACAATGTACATGCTAGGGCCTATCCACATTCTCATGTCAAACTCTATAACATGCATGTGCACATTGAGATTTGTGATATGAGGGTTTTTAATATGCAAAGTATACATGTATGTGTTTCATACAATAGTTCTGTGTACATGTCAGTGATGGAGAAAATGTGTTCTTTAAGTGACACTATGGTTGTGATGACTATGGTGTCCATTTACTGAAAGGTCTACATGTGGCTTGTGGCCTGTGTTACTCTGAGACATGTTAGTATTTCACTATTCTACCTCATATCATGATTTTCAATGTGTTAAGTAGCATTAAATGGACATGCAACCCATATTTATTATTTCATGATTCAGCTAGCCAAGCATGGAATTTTAAAAAACTTGTAATTTACTTCCAGTAGCTAATATGCTTCATTATCTTGATATTCTTAGCTGAAATGCATTTCTAGATAGGCTCAGAAGCTGCTGATTGGTGGCTGTACATCAATGCCTCGTGTGATTGCCTCACCCATGTGCATTGATATTTAATAAACTAAGATTATCAAAATAATAATTAAAAATAGATAATGGAAGTAAATTTGGATGTTGTTTAAAACTGTATTCTCTATCTGAATAATGAAATAAATTCTTTGTGTTTCATGTCCCTTTAATGTTAAATCTCATTGTATATTTAGTTGTTAGTAAGCAAAATACCATGATCCTCATTGTGTACATGAATGTGTGACAATATAGGATGTTATAACTCAAATACATATAATACTAGTGTGTGGGATGTTACTCACCAGCATGCTGTGCTGATGTTGCAGTCCCTGAGTCACGAGCCCCTGGAAGTCCACGGACTGCTGTGAGGCTCAGGGACCTACGAATGAGCTCCTGCCACTCATTGTATTCCGCCTCATAGTGAGGCCCACCTCCTGTTGCCCTCTGGGGCATTGCTTCCTGGCCCATCCTCTCCTTGACTCTCCTCTTGCAATCATTCCACCTCTTCTTTAGGCCATCTACATTCCTCCTCTGTTGGGACACACCATTGACGGCCTCCACCACCTTCAGCCAAGCATCTTTACGCCTACGGGCAACTCCTTTGCCCTTCTCTTGTCCAAAGAGGGCATTATGGTTCTCCAGGACAGCCTGGACTAGAGCGAGGTTTTCGGCAAAACTGAAATTCGGACACCTCATACGCTCCTCGTCCTGGGCTGCCTGGCTCCCTCCCTGGGATGTCCCTGGTGTGGGTTCCTCCCTATCCTCTCCCTCCTCCCCCCTTCTATCCCCATGTGCACCCTCTATCCCTCTTCTCAGTGTGCCTGGCCTTGGGGCAACCCCACTCCCATCCTCCCTTCTGGCTCTCCCTCTCCCCACTCCGCTCACTCCCTGACGGGGACCCTGCTGCTCCTCCTGTCCATAATCCTCTCCCTGCGACTCCCCTTCCCTCCTCCCCCCAGCCCTAGCTCTCCCTGACATCCTCAAACTACACACACTCACACTCACTCCCACTTCAATCACACACAATCACAACCAGACACTCAGCCTTTCAAACTGTAAAAGATAAATAAAAAGTGTTGGGTGTTATCAAAAAAAAGTGTTGTGTATTTTGTATATGTGTGTATGCAAAATGTGTGCAATATGAAAAAAAGTGTAAGTAAATGTACTGGCTTAACAATCCAACAATCCGACCTAACTAACTTGATGAAATGCTCCTTTCTCACTACTCTTACCACTAATCTCTCTACTCGCTGTAGTGTGCTGTAGCTCCAAGAACCAACCAAACACACTAAAGAAATGGCGGCTGCGTAGGTGTTTAAGTATGATTTTTGAATCTCGTCATTACGTGGCGCATCTCTTAGAACTGGCGTTATTTTTTACGAGTCGTAGGCTAATTTGCATAAAACTACACTTTATTGAGACTTTACGTGAACAAAATACAGGCGCAAGTAGTTGCGACGACTAAAAGGTGTATTTGCGCACATTTTGCCTGCTCGTCGGTTTTTCTGACTTACGCCAGTTTAGAATCTGACGGCGCTGAATATTGGATAGCTCGAGTTGCGAGCTGAAACTGCGGGCGACGCGGATTACCTCGCTTGCGCCGAAAACTACGATCTATATCGGATCGCGCCCAGTTTGTGCTACATCTGAATATTAGTTTGTGATTGGTTAGCAATGATTCATTTATTCTGGGGGACAGGGAAATCAGTGAAATTAATTAACATAAAACAATATACTCATTTGATAAAATAAAGCTGCAGTTTTCATTGCAAACTTATTCACAGCTATGAAGGTTCAAAATCATCTTGTTTACAATTTATGTTTAGTGGTCCTTTAACTTTGAATAAGAGGAAAGTAAATGGGATATTATGAAAGACTTGTGGAACCTAAGAGTCTAAATAAGGCTAGAGATAAAAATATACAATTCATTTTGACAAATATGTATTTCATTTTCTCACCACAAAGCTAACTGGATTCATGGTGCTTTAAAACTGTCTGTGTGAAAAAGGTCAGATACAGATGTGAATAGAGGTATATGTTATGGCAATGATTAGAGATTAATATAAACTTGAAGTAGAATTAAAGGGACATGAAACTGCTGAGTACAACAGTAGCAGGGTTACTACTCCCTATGCTATTTTCCTCTTGTGCCTCCAGTCTTCTTAAAGGGACATGAAACACACTTTTTTCCTTTCATAGAAAGAAATGTTATTTAAAATTGCATGTTCTATTATCTAATTTGTTTTGTTCTCTTAGTATGTTTTATTGAAAAGTATACCTAGGTAAGATCAGAAGCTGCTGATGGGTGGCTGCACATATATGCACTTTTCATTGGCTTTCTGATTGCTCCCAGTAATGCATTGCTGCTCCTTCAGAAAAATATACCAAGAGAATGACGCAAATTAGATAATAGAAGTATACGTATTAGAAACCTGTTTAAATTGTGTTCTATAGCTGAGTCATAAAATAAAACGTTTGAGTTTCATTTCCCTTTAAGTTATTGTTTTATTTTAACCCCTTACAAGTTAGTGACATTCTGATTCTTCACACTGGGTGCCGCCATATTGGAGCTTATATTTTAAAAACTGAGCAAAAAACAGAAAAATGTAATACTTCTGCTTTCTATTATGTGAACTAAACTGAATTACTCTGTACAGCTGATAAAAAGCCAGTAAGATGACAGTGCACTGCTTGTGTCACATGATGCAACAAAACGTGAGCTACAAGATGGCGGCGCCCAGACTAAAATGCCGAGCTTTACCAACTGAATTCTTTAATGGGTTAAAGTTAGAGAACAGCTTTAAAAAGAGCTGCAGGTTCAGTATGATGAGTAGTAACAATTCTGCTGTAGTTGTACACAGCTGTTTAATGTCCCTGTAAAAAGGAGAATGGATAAGTTCAGGCACACAATACATTTAGGTGCTTTATTTATTGCATCTCTTTATTGCTGATTTTAAATATATTTTTATATTGATCAGTTGTGCAAACTGTTTTGACTGCAACATATTGTCTCCTGTGGGTCAAGTCTTCTATTCTTAACCTTTTAGGGCTGTTATGGGGTTTTATTCTGTTCAAATGGCGCTGGGCTTTAACGCCGTTAGGACAGAATACGTCATAGCCAACGGCGCTTCCTGGATGTGAACGAGGTCTGGAGGGCGTGCCTAGCGTCATAGGGACGCCCCCCTGACTCAATCCCATAATTGAAATCTTGCATCGTTGTTCCGATGTAGACTTTATGACCCTGTCATGAAAGGGTTAAAGGAATATTATAGTGCAAAAAATACACTGTGGTAATTCATTAGAGTATATAATTTTAGCACTAGGAAATAGGGCTGCCCGATTAAACGCATATGTGATTTTAAAACACGATTAATCGCTGCAATTTAAATAATAAAAAAAAAATTCTGTTTATTATGAAAACGGAGGCGGCGAGGGAGGATGAGAGGCGGACCAGTGTGCGGCCGTGGGCGGACCTGAGAATGCCCACGAAACTAACATTATTGCAGAGATTGCAGAGTGTGTGGGAGCAACAGGCCTTCATCTGGGAGTGGTGTGGCGGTGGTCAAGGGGTGGGACATGCGCTCAAAGTTGTGAGCAAAAAAATGACAGGTGTACAAAATCTTTAAAGTGCCTTTTTTTTTATTATCAACTTCTGTGACGCATAGCATTGATTATATTCCCTGTCTGGGTTAATTTTAAAATATATTTTAATTATATATGTTCAGTAAGTTACTTGTAGGATGTTCGAATTGTAAATAATATATTGTTACTATAAATAAATACTAGATAGATGATGATATAGAGATAGATACTTAGATGATAATTATTATTATATATTTAATATATAATTGAGTTGAGTGTAGAAGATAGATCATCAATTATCATACACAGTGGTGCAGTGCACAGCAATATCTTAAAGTGATGGTAAACTCAGAATGACTGTTCAATCAAATTAGATTTAAAATAAAAAATAATATTAGTTTCATTCATAAAAACACTT
Source organism: Bombina bombina (assembly GCF_027579735.1). Lineage (NCBI taxonomy): Eukaryota > Metazoa > Chordata > Amphibia > Anura > Bombinatoridae > Bombina > Bombina bombina. The sequence continues at coordinate 726,501,437 of NC_069504.1, forward strand.
ACGGTACTTTTGCAATCTAACGTTTATTTTTCCTTTCTAACTGATGCTATTCTAATTATCACTCCGGCAGCCCCGACATTTACATTAAAATGCTGCATGGCGCTTGCGCAGAAGGTCAATTTCGAATTTCTCGGATTTGGATGTAAACAATGAATCGCGTGAATTATTGTTTACATTTTAGCCCGACGTTTTGAATAGAGCATGTGCTGACTACATAATACAGGTAAGCATTTCGTCATGCATAATTAAATGGGACAGAAATCAAGATCGCACTTCCAGAATAAGGAAGTTTTGGATGGGGGTGGAGCGTGTAAATGATCATGAATTTTATAAAGTAAGTGTATAACTTTAAGAAGAACTATTAGATTTCAAAATTAATATAGTGACTGAAGCTTACATAATATTGGAATAATTTTGATTGAAAAAATGTACCATCACTTTAAGTTTAGTATTTTTTTTCCCCTCTAAGTGTTAATTTTTAAATTGCACTTACCATTACCCTTATTATACCAGTTTGTAGTCCAGTAGTGTACCATACCACAAATATTTTTTTCTAATAAATATCAAAAATTATCTATTCTGTTCCCAAAAAGTAATTTTGGTTAAATAAAATTTTTATTTTGTCATTCTTTATAGTGGATTGATGCTGCTGCAATGCAAGTCAGTTTGTAAAAGATTGTTTTGCACTAAAATAAATATTTTATCCTTTTTTATTGTAAGCTTCAATCAATGCAAGTCAGTTCGTTCTTTATCATTGCTGCTAGGCTAGTGCTGCAACAATAAAAAATCATTAATGCATTTTGGTAAGGCAAAATATCCAAAATAGCATGAGGCTTAAATGTGAAATGCATTCATTGTGTCAGGTGTGCAATGCCCTATTAACCTGTGCATGTGCAGCCCTGAGTACGCCTAACCAATTGTGTTTAAGAAATAAGAAAAAGAACATTTATGCTTACCTGATAAATGTATTTCTTTTTTGACACAATGAGTCCACGGATCATCTTAATTACTAATGGGATATTCACCTCCTGGTCAGCAGGAGGAGGCAAAGAGCACCACAGCAGAGCTGTTAAATAGCTCCTCCCTTCCCTCCCACTCCAGTCATTCGACCGAAGATAGGACGAGAAAAGAAAAGCCAAGGTGCAGAGGTGTCTGAAGTTTACAATAACCCATAACCTGTCTTACAAGAAACAGGGCAGGCCATGGACTCATCATGTAAAAAAAAGAAATACATTTATCAGGTAAGCATAAATGGGATTCAATACCCAAGCTAGAGTACACAGATGATACGGGAGGGACAAGACAGGGAACCTAAACGGAAAGCACCACTGCTTGAAGAATCTATCTCCCAAAAGTGGCCTCAACCGAGGCCAAAGTGTCAAACTTGTAAAGAGCAGCCTTGCAAATCTGTTCCACAGAAGCTTCAATTTTGAACGCCCATGAGGAAGCAACAGCTCTCATGGAATGAGCCGTAACTCTCTCTGGAGGCTGCTGTCCAGCAGTCTCATATGCAAAACGTAAGATACTCTTCAGCCAAAAAGAAAGAGAAGTAGCCATAGCTTTCTGTCCCTTGCGTTTTCCTGAGAAAACCACAAACAAAGAAGAAAACTGACAACAGTCCTTAGTCGCCTGCAGGTAAAACTTGAAAGCATGGACCACGTCCAAATTGAGCAGAAGTCTTTCCTTCTGAGAAAAAGGATTAGGACACAATAAAAGAACAACAATCTCCTGATTAATGTTCCCATCAGAAACAACCTTAGGAAGAAATCCTAATGTAGTACGTAAAACTACCTTATCTGAATAAAAATAAGATAAGGAGACATACTATAATGCTGAGAGCTCTGACACTCTCCGAGCAGAAGAAATAGCAACAAGAAATAAAACTTTCCAAGATAACAACTTAATATCTAAAGGAAAGAATAGACTCAAACGGAGCCCCTTGAAGAACTCTGAAAACTAAATTCAGACTCCATGGATGAGTAACTGGTTTGAACACAGGCCTGATCCTGACCAAGGCCTGACAAAACGATTGTACATCTGGGACTTCTACCAGACGTTTGTGTAACAAAATAGAGAAAGACAGAGTTTTTACCCTTTAGGGAACTTGACGATAAAGCTTCCTCCAAAACCCTCTTGGAGAAAAGACAAAATTCTAGGAATCCTATCTACTCCATGAGTAGCCCATGGAATCACACTAATAGAAATATTTACGCCATATCTTATGATAAATTTGTCTAGTGACAGGCTTACGAGCCTAAATCATGGTCACAATGAACGAGTCAGAAAAACCACGCTTGGATAATATTAAGTGTACAATCTCCAAGCAGTCAGATTCAGATAAACCAGATTTGGGTGAAGGAGGGGCCCTTGAATTAGAAGGTCCTTCCTCAACGGAAGTCTCCAAGGTGGCAGAGAAGACATGTCCACCAGATCTGCATACCAAATCCTACAAGGTGCTATGAGGATCACCAAAGCCCTCTCCTGCTTGATTTGAGCAATGACCCGAGGAAGAAAAGCAAATGGAGAAAAAAGCTGGAGAACACTTCCGGATGGAGTTCTCCTCTGGATGAAAGGCCTGCCTGCTCAGAAAATCCGCCTCCCAGTTGTTCCACCCCTGATATGTGGATTGCCGACAGGCAGCAAGAATGGGCCTCCGCCCACTGAATTATTTTGGATACCTCTGTCATAGCTAAGGAACTCCTCGTTCCTCCCTAATGATTGATGTAAGCCACTGACGTCATTTTGATTGACTGGAACCTGATAAACTGGACCAAGGCTAACTGAGGACAGGCCAGAAGAACATTATAGATCGCTCTCAGCTCCAGAATGTTTATAGGAAGAATAGACTCTGAGTCCAAACCCCCTAAGCCCTTAGGGAGTCCCAGACTGCTCCCCACCTTAGAAGGCTGGCGTCTGTTATCCCAATCACCCAAGATAGTCTGCGAAAGCAGGTTCCCTGGGAGAGATGATCCAGAAATAACCACCATTGAAGAAAATCCTTTGTCTCCTGCTCCAGTAGTATTTGAGGAGACAAATCCGTATAATCTCCAATCCAGTGCCTGAGCATGCTTAACTGCAGAGGTCTGAGATGGAACCGAGCAACCAGGATGATGTCGTTTGCCGCCACTATCAGCCCGATTACCTCCATGCACTGAACCACTGAAGGCCGAGGAGTGGACTAAAGGACTAGACAAGTATCGATAATCTTTGATTTCCTAATATCCTGTCAGAAAAATCTTCAGTGATATAAAATCTATTATGTTTCCCAGAAAGTTACCCTTGTGCATGGAACTAAGGAACTCTTTTCCAAATTTACCTTCCACCCATGAAATCGCAGGAAGGAAAACACCATGTCCGTGTGAAATCTTGCTTGCTGTAAAGAAGACGCCTGGACTAGGATGTTGTCCAGATAGGGCGCCACTGCAATGTCCCATAACCGAAGCACCTCCAACAGCGATCCCAGAGCCTTTGTAAAAACTCTGAGAGCTGTTACAAGACTGAAAGGAAGAACCATGAACTGGAAGCGTTTGTCCAGAAAGAAAAACCTTAGAACTTTAGACGATTCTTGTGAATGGCACATGAAGGTACGCGTCTTCTAATAAAGACACATGCACACTCCTTTATGCAAACAAACAATGTGGACATGTAATTCAATATGAGGATCAAAAGTAAAAAGCAATGTTGAATAGACAGCACAATATATCAATGAGTACTGGCTGAGACACTGTATCGCTTTGTCCAATTAAGAAACAATTGTGATAAACCTGTGTTATACCGTAGCAGCTGGTTGCAAGATCCGTTAACCCCTCACATTCGCAAGACTCATCGTTGGAAATAAGTGAACATAAGCCAGACAATTCTAGCAAATATAAAATATGTAAACAAACTCCCTTGTTTCTGAGAATGATGTCCAATATTCGATGAGATCCAGGAAAACGGAACTGTTGTATCCACTCTTTAGTAGTGCAGTCAGTTGCAGCAGTTACAGATACTGCCTGAGTTCACAGCAGCATCCCGGCTTGTCTCACAGGTGTTGGGAAGGGCTCTCCTGCCAAGCCCTCGATTAAAGCAATAAGTGAACAAAGATTTTTCAACACCTCTCAGTGAAACAAAATAGAACCCAATACTCTAAAGAACAGTAAGGCTGGTAGGATACGTTTTAAAACTTCACCTTTATTTAGACTCCGTGAGTAAAAAGACAAAGGCACAGTACACAGACCTGACTACCGCTGACGCGTTTCCTGCCCTATTGGGCACTTCATCAGAGCTACCTGACAGGTGTGTAAAGGCTCCTTAAAAACAGGATATGAGCTCTACACACCTGTCGCATAATTAAATATAACAACAGAAAAATAATATAAATAAACACCAAAACTGATGTGTGAGATAATAATATAAATTATGCATATTAAATAAACTTGAAAAAATTATATACATAAGAAAAGAATACATATATATACAGAAATACTAAGACTATGTTTTCTTATAAAATTGTATTACTAAATCTGCACATTAAGAACGATAGTACAATTAAAGTCTGGTGGGCAAGGGCTCATTCTGTTACCCTTAAATTAGATATTTAGTGAATAAATCCCAGTGACCATTCGCTAACTTAAATATGATCAAAACATACATATAATATATGGAGTTATTAAATGTTTTAGTCAATCTTGATCAACCCACATGTAACAAATATATTCATTTATTTAGATATACACTGAGAGCAGAATCCGCAAAGTGTCCCAATACATATTATACCATATAAAAGTCAAATGCTAAAGAGTACAAGTATATTGAGAGGGGCACAAACAGATTGCTTCCAGTGAATCCAAACATAAATTAAATATTTATGTCAATATGTATAATCTTAACCATACCAAAATTTAGATATATTTTAAATTTCAAATTCTCGGTATATAAGAAACATTTGAATGTGAAACATTACGAATCCAAAAATGACCCCAATATTCTGAGATTTATATATTATCAATGAACAATTTGATGTCACTAATTTTGTTAATACCAAGAGGAGCACCAGTTTTCAAAGTGTGAATCCAGTAAACTTCACGTTTACTGAGTGCTGCATATCTATTCCCACCCCTGGGTCCTAATTTAACTGCCTCAATCCCTTGAAATTTAAAACCAGCTGATTTATCATCATGTAAAGCAAAATGCTTAGCTACAGGGGTTTTGGGAATTTCTGCCTCAAGAGAAAGCAAATGCTCTCTTATTCGATCTTTGAGCATCCTAGATGTTAACCCTGTATATTGAAAATTACAAATTTTGCAAGTTAAAAGATATATAACAAAGGTGGAAGTGCAGGAAATATGCTCTTTAATCTTAAATATCTGGCCTGTACTCGTAGAGGTAAATGAATCCCCAACTGTGGCATGACTGCAACTCTTACAAGGTCTAACATTACATTTATAAAAGCCTGGTTTTGATATTAACCAATTAGTTGACTGTGTACTGAGTGAGCTCTTTTTGCTAAAATCCTTTCTGACCATATCTCCAATGGTTTTAGCTTTTCGAGAGATAAAGTTACATTTAGTAGAAATATGTTTTAGATCTACATCCCTATCTAAAATAGGTAATCTGTTCTTAATAATTCTACTAATGTTATCAAATTGTCTACTGTAAGACGTGATGAAATTGACACCATCCTTAATCCTGGTGTCTTTATCTTTATCTTTTAGTAAACTATTTCTATCAAATTTGCTCACTTGTTCAGATATTGTTATTAAATTTTGTTCATCATAACCTCTCTCTTTCAATCTGAGGGTGAGATCTGCTGCATGTTTCTTATAACTCTCCAAGCTACTACAGTTCCTCCGTAGTCTAATATATTGACCCTTTGGTATCCCCCTTTTCAAATGAAATGGATGACAAGAATCTGCTCTGAGAATAGTGTTACCCGAGATTTCTTTCCTAAAGACCTCTGTGACAATACCCTCTGTATTTTGAGTGAGTTTAACATCTAGAAATGGTATACCATCTTTGGAGTGACTGAATGTGAATTTTAGGTTGGCATCATTCTGGTTCAAATATTCTACAAATTCATCTAAATCTTTGTCTTTACCACTCCATAACAATAACATATCGTCTATGAAACGTGTATAATAGACGATATGTTTCTTGAATGGATTAGCAACATTAAACAATTTTTTATCCTCAAATTCTGCTAAGTAGAGATTAGCATACGAGGGGGCAAATTTTGCCCCCATCGCAGTGCCTCTCTGCTGTAGAAAATATATACCATCAAAAATAAAATAATTATGATGCAGCAAAAATCTGGTTACTTGTAACATGAAATCAATTAGATTTGAATCATAATTAGAATATTTAGACAACATAGCTTTCATAGCCAACAAACCTTGATCATGTGGTATACATGAATACAAGGACACAGCATCTATTGTTACAAAGTTGTAATCTGTGTCACATTTGTATTCATGTAAAGATCGAATCAAATGCTTTGTGTCGCGTAAGAAGCCTGGTAAGGACTGGACCACTGGTTGTAATTGCACATCCAACCATTCTCCCAACCTTTCCCCCAGAGAGCCAATTGCAGATATAATTGGTCTCCCTGGGGGGTTGGTTATGCTTTTATGTACCTTTGGTAGGAATTTGAATACCGGGATTCTAGGGTGTTCTACAAATAATGAATCACAAATACTATTAGTAAAAATATTCCTTTCTCTACCATCATCTAACAAAGAAGAAAGTTCCCTCTGGAATTTGATTGTAGGATTAAAGGTTAATTTTTTGTAGGTATCTGTGTCATTTAACTGCCTCATAGCTTCCTTGAGGTATTGTTCTCTATTTAAAATAACTATTGAACCTCCCTTATCAGAATCCACTACCACTAGGTCTTTGTTGTTAGTTATTTTATTTAAAGCTTTCCATTCCCTCTTGTTCAAGTTTTTATATCTGTGTTTGTTGGCACTGATCTTTGAATTCTTCTCAGCTAATTCTGTTAGATCTTGCTCCACTATGGCATGAAAAACCTCTATGAGGTCTGTGCGAGAGTTAACAGGATAGAAAGTGCTCTTTTTAAGGCTCTTAACAACCTGTTGTTTGGTTTTATTGACCTCACTCTCATTGTCTACATTAAGATCATATAGTAAAGCAATATCACACAACTCTGAGAAATTGCATTTTTCATTTAGAGACATAGCTACAGGAGGATCTGGTGGACTCTCATCACAACCCAGTATTGGTTCTCTACTGAAGTGTTTCTTCAATGTTATCTTGCGGACAAATTTATTTAAGTCCAAAATGGTATTAAAAAGATTGAAGTCCTGTGTTGGTGAAAAGCCCAGGCCTTTGGATAATACTGCTTTTTCAAATTCATTTAAGGGATGATCCGAAAGATTAATAATCTTTAGTTCTTGTTGTTTTTGTTCTTCTTGAATTTTTGGCGACTTGGATACCTTGGCGTCTGTGTGGGAATAGGTGCTTTGCTTATTTCCTCTGTTGGCATTGACGTCACAACCCCGTTTTTTGATCTAGCTCCCATTTCTTCTTCTGATCTAGATGTGACTTTAATAGGTGTAGAGGTCAACTTGGGTGTGCTGGGGGCCACGCTGTCTGTACTTTCACTGTGTGAATCCATAGTGTCCAGGCTTGTAAAAGTGACCTTTTTGTTGTTTCCTTTATCCTTTCTGCCATTCTTCTTTTTACCATTGTTGCTGAATTTATTGTTGGAACTTCTGTTTGTGGTGTTCCAATTGTAAACAACTTCTAGATGGTAATCCTTACAATCTCTGCCATACTTTTTATATTTATTGGTGGATAATTCTTCTGCAGTTTTATCCACAGTTTCCTTCAGTTGTTTTTCAAATGGTATATATTTCGAATCCTCCTTGAATTCATCCAATTGCAATTGCAACTGATCCAGTTCTCCCAGTATTGTGTCTCTTTGTTCTTTTTTAAAAGTAACTAATTTTTCCATCAGAATAATAGAGCAATCTGAGAGAGCTTGGTTCCATTCCATCATAAATAGAGGGAACTCTTTGTGGAATGCTGGGAGTTTTTTTAGCCTCAGACCTCTGGGAATTTTCTTCTCTTTAACATACAGACTTAAACATTCAATGTCCCACCACAATTTTAACAAAGTTCCCAAGTCTATTTTAAAATCAATATCTGGTACTGTGCCTTTAAATAGGTTATCAAACAGCCTTTTTCTGTTACTAACATCCTGGGCAGCCATATCTTATTGGAAAGTAGATCGATATCCAAGATAAGAAAAAACAGGTAACAATTGTTTCAATTAATGACTTGAAGTCAGTTAAATCACAGTCACTGCAGGTGTATCCCAAATTCAGAAATGCAAACAAACAATGTGGACATGTAATTCAATATGAGGATCAAAAGCAAAAAGCAATGTTGAATAGACAGCACAATATATCAATGAGTACTGGCTGAGACACTGTATCGCTTTGCCCAATTAAGAAACAATTGTGATAAACCTGTGTTATACCGTAGCAGCTGGTTGCAAGATCCGTTAACCCTTCACATTCGCAAGACTCATCGTTGGAAATAAGTGAACATAAGCCAGACAATTCTAGCAAATATAAAATATGTAAACAAACTCACTTGTTTCTGAGAATGATGTCCAATATTCGATGAGATCCAGGAAAACGGAACTGTTGTATCCACTCTTTAGTAGTGCAGTCAGTTGCAGCAGTTACAGATACTGCCTGAGTTCACAGCAGCATCCCGGCTTGTCTCACAGGTGTTGGGAAGGGCTCCCCTGCCAAGCCCTCCACACTCCTTTATGTATGTATTGGGTACTTGTAAAGCACGGCTAATTACCTGTAAGGGTCTCAAGGCGCTGCTCATTTTATCGATCTCGGAAGGATAAAAGGCTGAGTGGACCTTGCTGGGGATCGAACCTGCAACCCTTGGGTTGCTATAGAGCTCAGCCACAGTGCCTTAGCATGCTGAGCTATCTGTCCGGCTCCTCATAAATTGACCCTCTTGGATCAAGGGAAGAATGGAACAAATAGCTTCCATCTTGAAGGACGGTACACTAAGAGATTTGTTTTGACTCTTAAGATCTAAAAAGTGGTCTGAAGGTTCCCTCTTTTCTTGGGAACCACAATCCGATTGGGATACAAAACCCAGACCCTATACCTGTATTGGTACTGGAACAATCACTCCCAGGTCTGAGAGGTCTCCTACACAGTGTAAGAACGCCTCTCCTTTTGTCTGATCTGCAGATAATACTAAAAAGCAGAAACCTGCCTCTGGGGGGAAAACTTTTGAACTCTAAATTGTATCCCTGGGACACTATTTTCTATTGCCCAGGGATTCTGAACATCTCAAACCCAAGCTTGAGTGAAAACGGAAAGTCTGCCCCCTACGATCCCGGATCGGGGGCATTTCCTTCATGCTGTCTTTGATTCAACAGCAGACTATTTGGATTTTTTTTTTTTTTTAAATTCTTTAAATTTCAAAAAAGATTAATTCAGTCAAGCCAGATCCCAATAAGGTATTCCCCTTGTAAGGAATCACCAAAAACTTAGACTTAGAGCATACATCCGTAGAACAAGGCTCTAACCATAAGGCTCTGTGAGCTGGAACAGAGAAACCTGAAACCTATGCTCCCAGAATGAAACTTGAAGGGAAGAATTGAAATAAAGGAATTAGCCAATTTGAAAGCTTTTATCCTATCCTGAATCTTGTCCAGGGGATTTTCTGACTCAGTAGTATCAGACAACGCATCAAACCAATATGCCGTCACACTAGTGATGGTAGCAAAGTACACAGCTGGATGCCATAGTAAACCCTGGTGTACATCCCTTTTCTAATTTTTGTCCATAGGACCCTTGTAAAATCCAACTATCCTCTAAGGGTATAGTAGATCTGGAAGCTGGAAACTACTCCTTCCACCCTAGGGAATGTTTTCCCAGCCTCCTTAGCTGTTAGTCAGCTATAGGAAACATCTTTCTAAATCTAGGGAATGCGGTCTCTTCCATTCCTTATAACTTACCGGACGCACTCGGATAGATTACACCTGTAGTGTCGGAGTCGCCCAGGGTAGCTAAAACCTCCTAAAGTAACAAGCTTATTTGCATTCTGGCTATATTCTCAGACCTGCCATTTCTATAGCTGATGTTGTGGCTGCATCAACTTTTTGGTTGGATAGCTTAGCACAGTGGGAAAAAGACTCTGATTTGCATAGCATTGTTCGTTTGCTTCAACATGCTAGTCATTTTATCTGTGATGCTATTTTTGATATCATCAAGATTAATGTTAAATCTATGTATTTGGCTATTTTAGCTAGAAGAGCTTTATGGCTCAAATCATGGAATGCGGACATGGTAACTAAATCTAGGTTACTATCTCTATTATTCCAGGGTAATAATTTGTTTGGTTCCCAGTTGGATTCTATTATTTCCACTATTACTGGGGGGAAGGGAATTTTTTTTGCCTCAAGATAAAAAGTCTAAGGGCAAATCTAAAGCTTCTAATCGGTTTCGTTCCTTTTGTCAGAATAGAGAACAGAAAACCACTCCTTCCCCTAAGAAATCTGGCTCCAATTGGAAGTCTTTCTCGAGTTGGAATAAACCCAAGCCTTATAAGAAACCAAAGCCAGCCCCCAAGACTGCATGAAGGTGCGGCCCTCGATCAAGTTCTGCTGGTGGGGGGCAGATTGAAATTATTTCAAGATGTTTGGGCAGGTTCCATTCAGAATCATTGGATTCAGAAAATTGTCTCTCAGGGGTATCGAATAGGTTTCAGAATAAGACCTCCTGTGAGAAGATTTTTTCTCTCTTAAGTTCCAATAAATCCTGTGAAAGCTCAGGCTTTTCTGAAGTGTGTTTCAGATCTAGAGCTTTCAGGAGTAATTGTACCAGTTCTAATTCTGGAACAGGGTCTGGGTTTTTATTCAAATCTATTCATTGTCCCGAAGAAGGAAAATTCTTTCAGACCAGTTCTGGATCTGAAGTTTTTAAATCAGTTTGTAAGGGTCCCAACTTTCAAGATGGTGACTATAAGGATTATTCTGCCTTTTGTTCAGCAAGGTCATTACATGTCCTCAATAGACTTACAGGATGCGTATCTTCACATTCCGATTCATCCAGACCACTATCAGTTTCTGAGATTCTCTTTTCTAGACAAGCATTACCAATTTGTTGCTCTTCCATTTGGCCTAGCAACAGCTCCAAGAATCTTTTCGAAGGTTCTCGGTGTCCTTCTATCTGTAATCAAAGAGCAGGGTATTGCAGTGTTTCGTTATTTGGACGATAACTTGGTACTGGCTCAATCTTTTTATTTAGCAAAATCTAACACGAATCAACTTGTGTTGTTTCTTCAAAAACATGGTTGGAGGATCAATTTACTAAAGAGTTCCTTGACTCCTCAGACAAGGGTCACCTTTTTAGGTTTACAGATAGATTCAGTGTCCATGACTCTGTCTTTAACAGACAAGAGACAAATGAAATTGGTTTCTGCCTGTCGAAACCTTCAGTCTTGATCATTCCCTTCAGTGGCTATGTGCATGACTGCAGCATCGGACGTGATCCCCTTTGCTCGTTTTCATATGAGACCACTGCAGCTTTGTATGCTGAATCAATGGTGCAGGGATTATACTCGGATATCACAGTTGATATACTTAAATCCCAACATTCAACTCTCTCTGTCCTGGTGGTTGGACCATCATCGGATTATTTAAGGGGCCTCTTTTGTTCATCCTTCCTGGACTGTGATTTCAACAGATGCAAGTCTCACAGGTTGGGGAGCTGTCTGTGGGTCTCTGACAGTACAAGGAGTTTGGAATCCTTAAGAGGCGAGGTTACCAATCAATATTTTAGAACTCTGTGCTATTTTCAGGGCTCTTCAGGCTTGACCTCTATTGAAGAGAGAATAATTCATTCGTTTTCAGACAGACAATATCACAACTATGGCATAAGTCACTCATCAAGGGGGGACTCACAGTACTTTAGCGATGAAAGAAGTATCTCAAATACTTTCTTGGGCGGAATACAACTCCTGTCTAATTTCTGCGATACATATCCCAGGTGTAGACAATTGGGAAGCGGATTATCTCAGTTGTCAGTCTTTACATCCAAGGGAGTGGTCTCTCCATCAAGATTTTTTTTGTCAGATTGTACAGATGTGGGGTCTCTCCAAAATAAATCTGATGGCTTCCCATCTAAACAAGAAGCTTCCCAGGTCCAGGGATCCTCAGGCAGAGATGGTGGATGCGTTAGCAGTTCCTTATTTTTACCAACCTGCTTACATTTTTCCACCTCTAGTTCTTCTTCCAAGGGTGGTCTCCAAGATCATATTGGAACAATTGCATGTGTTTCTAATAGCACCAGCATGGCCTCACAGGTTTTGGTATGCGGAGCTTGTCCGAATGTCCAGTTGCCAACATTGGCCACTTCCTTTAAGGCCAGACCTTTTGTCTCAAGGGCCGTTTTTCCATCAGGATCTCAAATCACTAAATTTGACAGTATGGAAATTGAACGCTTAGTACTTAGTCATAGAGGTTTCTCTGATTCAGTGATTAATACTATGCTACAGGCTCGTAAGTCTGTTTCAAGGAAGATTTATTATCGGGTTTGGAAAACCTATATTTCATGGTGTTTTTCTAATAAATTCTTTTGCCATTCTTTTAGGATTCATAGAATTTTACAGTTTCTTCAGCATGGTTTGGATAAAGGTTTGTCTGCAAGTACACTGAAGGGACAAATATCTGCTCTCTGTTTTATTTCATAGAAAGATTGATAAACTTCCTGCTATTCACTGTTTTGTTCAGGCTTTGGTTCGCATCAAGCCTCTTGTTAAATCAATCTCTTCTCCTTGGAGTCTTAATTTGGTTTTGAAGGCTTTGCAGGCTCCTCCTTTTGAGCTTATGTATTCTTTGGATATTTCTTGGAAAGTGTTGTTTCCTTTGGCTATCTCTTCAGCTAGAAGAGTTTCGGAATTGTCTGCTCTCTCTTGTGAGTCTCTGTAATGCAGCAATTATAGGATTGGCTTTTATGTGAGTTTGGATCACAACTGCAGATATCACCTTTTATTTTCCCAATGTCTCTACTGAAATAATGTGGAAATGTCCTTTTTATAAGGTTTCTTGCAAATTGGTTACAGGAGATAGACTTGATTTGTCCTGTAAGAGTGGTGAGATATTGGAGCAGAAAAGGAAAAAAAAAAACAGTACTGTTTTATAAAGAGAGTCAATCCAAGTGCTTTAAACAAGCTAACTGAGTTGCATATGTGGGATAAGTCTCAAATGTTATTTGGCTTATAATACAGTTGTCAGCATATAAGAAATTGGTTATGAATTGTCCTGCTTAAAATAGTCACTGTTTGCTGTGCTTACACGCTAAGACGAGTACCTGGAGGTGTGGCTGTGAGTTTCAATCCAAAGTGTGTCTCTTCGGCATCTCAGGATCTGGTTTAGGCCTAGCCGGGAGAGTTTGTCAGATGTTAGCGTGACGTTGCACAGGAGGTGTGTCAGCAAGCACCAATCTTGTGCGCAGAAAGTCGAGAGCTGGGAATGGAACGGCTTTGCTGCGAAGTGAAAGTTTATTGCGGTTAGGACTGCACAGGTCTGTTATATGTTGAGAGATTCTCTGTAATAGGATTCCATGCAGAGGAAACAGGTTTTTAAAGATAGTCCATGCACCATAGAGGGTAAATGCTGAATCTGGATTATTAGATATCTTAGCTAGTAAATCTGGGTGAAAAGATCAAGCTGTTGAGGAGTACAAACAGGATAGACAGCTCAACCTCCTGCAGGAATATAACTCTGTTATTTAGGCTTTGTCAAACGATGTCTGGAGCAAGGTTTTCACACAGCTCACTTGCTACACATCTGAGAATAATTGACAAGGTGAGATAGGAATTGTGGGAGTTTATAGAGCAGGTCTTAAAGGGACATACCATGCAGTAATATACGTTACAGTCTCCTTTTCTGATTTTCCATCAGGATAAGGCTGTTTTGTGGACTTCGTTTAAATTTCTTCCTAAGATTGTGAATTCTAGACAAGAAGGGTTTTATAAAACAAAAAGATATTTTTCTTCTTAACTCATTCTTAATTCACTTCTTGCGAAAAGCATCTGTCCTGTTTCCTTTTAGCAAGCGTTTTATAATTATAATTAAAATTAAAGAATTGCCATTTGTAATAAGAGTACAACTTCAAAATTTCAATATATATACCATTATTGGAATGCTAGTTTGTTTATTGTTTTCTCTTATATATGAGCTTGATTTGGTTTTGTACTTTGTATACATATTACAAACCTATTTCTCTCTGTGTGTCTCATTAAGGGTTAAGGACCTAGATGAGGCTTTTTTTCAACAGTTGTTAATGATTGTTTAATCAATAGATTATCCTATCAGCTTTATTCTTAGGGTATATACATGTTTAGTTATATGACATATTTAGGTCACAGATGAAAGCGTGAGCCAAAACGCGTCTGCCCATTCCCCTCTACATGTAGTTTGTTTTATTATTTTGTTTTATCATTTTTTTCCATGTTCGACCAACAATAAAGATGCCTTTTTTGATTTTTCCACCTGTGATAGCTTTTCCATTTGTATTGCTTAAATTGTTGTTCCTTCCTTGTGTCCTAATCCCAAGAATACTCTTGAAAGATTTTTACATTCTTTAGATGTTGTAAGAGCTTTGAAATATGTTGAAGCTACTAAAGATTTCCGGAAGACTTCTAGTCTATTTGTTGTTTTTTCTGGTCCTAGGAAAGGTCAGAAAGCTTCTGCCATTTCTTTGGCATCTTGGTTAAAGCTTTTTTTCTTTTTTTTTAATAATTTTTATTGAAGTTGTGAGAAAGACAAACAGAGAAAAAAAAATAACATACAGAATTTGTCTAAAGATAATAATGACATCCAAGCAGGTACATTACAGCAGCATATCATGTCGTAATGGGGTGTGAGGGAGAATTTGGACTGAATAAAATGGAACTTCATTTTATAACATATTATATAACATATGTTCCCCCACAACAACAAAGAGAGTTTTCTTCATTATCAAGACTAATGATTTCAGTATGTGGGGAGTTGGCTTTTGTTGTGGCCACTTCTGAGCCATAGTATGTGAGGTAGGGAAAATATCCAGCGGGCAAGAGCCACTCAAAATAAGGAAGGGGAGAGGCCTATTAGGGTGAGTCAGTAAAGGAAATAAGGAGAGTTAGACGAGAATATATGGTATGGGAGTGAATAGGTAAATAAAAGAAAAAGTAAATACATCCGAAACATATTATAATGTAAAATTAGTGAATGATGGGAGGTATAAAAGATGACCCTCTTAGTATGACTTACCAGGGGGTAGTAATCAAACCTAAAGGTCATCAGTAATACAGTTCCGAGGGGAAAAGGTGTCACTGTACATCCTTGGTTACTCATGCAAAAGGTTCAAGGTTGAATTCAAATAAACATATTGTTAAAGTACAAAGTTATGATAAGGATATATGGGAAAATGTGTTATATTAATTAACAAACAAAAAGCCCACTAAGCAATTGTATACAGATAAGGCAATACGTGGCATTCTTCATTGGTAGAAATCAATCATGAGGTATGTATTAGTCAGTTTTATACAAGAAAACCCATTAGATATTGCGTTTAAAATCATATAAATTATACCAAATTTTGGAAGCTATGTTCTAGTATAGTGTTCTGGTCGTCTTCTTCGAAATGCAAGAGATAATATATGAGCTAGACCTAAAACAAGCTCATAATACAAATAGAACTAGAAGGTAAAACTATCTATGCTATAGAATAGAGATATAGTATATAATAATATAGTATGAAGCTTAATGTATAAACCCCCTAGGCATTGCACAGTGTAGCAGAACCAACATCACCCAAGTTAGGTAGAATTTCAGGTATTAAAGTAGTGAGGGTCCATAATACTGAGTAGCAGTTGGATAAGTACAATAGTGGGCTTAATGAAATTGGGAGTATATAAGTAGGGAATAAGACTAAATAATCATATATCCCATGTACTGTAGTGGAGGGACCATAAAGTGGAGATCGTGACTTAATTTAATCATAATGATAAATAGGTAAATGTTTTCCCCCTTATGGAGGCATTCCCATCACTCTTAGATTGTTGACTTTGTAAAATTGGGCAGTGAAATGTAATTGGTCATGACTCGAAGGACCACATGAGGGTCCATTAATTACTATCTTATGTGATATATTCTTTTAGTCTAAATATAAACAACCTTTAAGTAGAGGAAATATATATACAGGGAGTTTGGTACAGTTCCTAGTGTTGAATAGGGGAACAGTAATGTAGGACACTGGGCAACTATAGCAGTAATCATGCAATATGGTAGAAATTTTAAGGTAACGTAGCGTACGGGTATGGTAATTATCAGTCAATACTTTATATGAACTTGTATAATGAGGTTATTTGTTTTCACTACACTATAGCTATTAGAGGATTAGTTAGATCTATAGGGAAAGAAAGGGCACACAACAGCTCCTGTTGTCTAGTCTAAAAATCTGGGATATCAACCTTGTTAATTAGACTTTACCGTGCCTAGACATTATCAAAATGGGGAGTCCTAAGGTGTGGGCAGCTAAAATGTATTAAGACTAAATAGTGTAGTATGGAAAGCTACTGACAATAAAAAAAAAACGATTTATACCCCTCCCTTTCAAATGTTGTACACATTTAAATACCATTAACGAATGACAGTGATAAATAACCTTAGGCAAGCATAATGAACCTCTAACTTTCAATACATAAGAGCATTGTAAAAGAACAATCCAAAACAGAAACTTTCACAAAATAGCTATGTAACTCAGAGCTGACAGTTCCCAGTCTTTCATATAGTAGATGATTGAGTGAGCTAGGAATTAGGTAGCTGTATACAGCATCATATTAGCGTGTCAAGTGTCTCTAAAATATCAGAGTACATCTTCATGTGCAGAGACACTTTTGAGAACAACATACCATGACGACAAGAATCTGAGGAGCATGCCAAAAGAGAGAAGCATATGACCCACCAAACATATATTCCAGCGTTCTATGTTAATAGCTATGGTGCTAGATCGGCACATAAATTAAATGTTTGCCAAAAAGAGTCCTAAATGGTGGGGTCAGTAAATAATTTACCCAACTCCAGTCGGTATAATACCTACTTCAGGAGATCTTCGGTCTGGAGAGCAAATCAGTTTGCAAACTGATAAAATGCCAAGACATGTTGTTGCATGATCGTACTTGCTACTGTCTGCACAACCAATTATTGATAGTGATGAGTTTGCACCATGGGAACCATTCCAATATGGTTTGTCTGAGATCCAGCTTGACAGATTGTAAGTATAGGACTCACCCTCAGTTAAGACTTTGGTGCAAGCTAGACTCACGGGCGGGTGGGTGTCACAGATCGCGTCAGCTAGAATAGATGAGACCATATAGGCAGTTCCATGAACGATGCTAGACTCTGTCTCTAGAGACTCAGAACCACTTGTCTGGGAAAGCAAGTCCTCCTCTTGAACATTCTGGATCATTGGTGCACAGGGAGCTACCGCATAGTTAACACAGACAGGGGCAAAAAATGCTTCCACTTCCTTGGTCAAGATCCTGAGGTGTTCCTTGATGTCAATGTATATATCAGTAGAGATAAGTTCACTGCAAAGCTTCATGTTAAAGTTGTGGGTATTATCGCTCTGTTAGGTTCCGGAACAGAAGTTGAGGTTTCTTATATGAAGTGAAAATAGTTTGCCGTTATGCCGAAATGACTGCTGAGCTGATAGTCTAAGTGGGAGACTATCGTTTTGGATTTAGGTGAGCCACTATTCATTCAAGGCCTGTCATTGCTGTTGTTCAGCAGAAGCAGTGTTGAGGCTTAATTCTTATATAGTAGAAAGTTGCAGTATCTGGATTGCCGGTATGTCGAGTGTAGAAGCTCTCTTTCTCCCCAAACTGAGTAGCTCATAGTCGCTGGGAAGTGCTTTTTACAATCCTTTTCACTTGCTGATTCTCCTCGTGGAGTTAAAAGATGGTCGCCTTCAAACTAATATCGCCACAAAATCTTGCAGAGTAGCTTTACTCGGCTATATCCCTCAATCTTTAGGATTCTCCGTTAAGGACCCTGAGCTATTAGGCACCCTGTGATAAACAGTTTAGCTGAGCTGAACGGTCGAATATATAATTATTTGCCATTTGTAGCCAGAGCTATGGCTTCGTGCGACCTTTCAGATTTAGAGCAAGCCCCGCCCCTCCTTGGTTAAAGTTTTTGATTCACAAGGCTTATTTGGAGACAGGACAGTCTTCGCCTCAGAGAATTACAGCTCATTCTACCAGATCAGTCGCAACTTCCTGGACGTTTAGGAATGAAGCTTCGGTTGATCAGATTTGCAAAGCAGCAACTTGGTCTTCTTTGCATACATTTACTAAATTTTACCATTTTGATGTATTTGCTTCTTCTGAAGCAGTCTTTGGTAGAAAAGTTCTTCAGGCAGCTGTCTCAGTTTGATTCTTCTGCTTATGATTTAAGATTTTTTCGTGAAATTTACGAGAGACTTATTTTTTTCAGCAGAAATCGCTGTTTTTATTTTATCCCTCCCTCTCTAGTGACTCTTCTGTGGTATTCCACATCTTGGGAATTTCTATCCCATACGTCACTAGCTCATGGACTCTTGCCAATTACATGAAAGTAAACATAATTTATTTAAGAACTTACCTGATAAATTAATTTCTTTTATATTGGCAAGAGTCTATGAGGCCCACCCTTTTTATGGTAGTTATGATTTTTGTATAAAAAAGCACAATTTTATTTCCAGTTACTCTTTTGTATGCTTTTTTACAAAAACAATTTCACCCCACTACTTGGCTATTCGTTTAACTGAATTGTGGGTGTGGTGAGGGGTATATTTATAGGAATTTTGAGGTTTGGGAAACTTTGCCCCTCCTGGTAGGATTGTATATTCCATACGTCACTAGTTCATGGACTCTTGCCAATATGAAAGAAATGAATTTATCAGGTAAGTTCTTACATAAATTGTTTTTCTTCCGATGGAAAGAGTCCACAGCTGCATTCAGTACATTTGGGAATTCAGAACCTGGCCACCCGGAGGAGACAGACACACCAGCCAAAGGCTTAAAAACTCCTCCCACTTCCCTCATCCCCAAGTCATTCAGCCGAGGAACAAGGAACAGTAGGAGAAACATCAGGGTGAAAAGGTGCCAGAAGAACAAAAATAACAGACGCCCCACAGAAAAAAAAAAACGGACGGGGAGCTGTTGACTCTTTCCATCTGAAGAAAAGAAAATTATCAGGCAAGCATAATTTAAGTTTTTTTTCATAAATGGAAAGAGTCCACAGCTGCATTTATTACTTTTGGGAAAACAATACCTATGCTAGAGAGGACACTGAATGCAAAAACGGGAGGGTACAAGAGGCTGCCCATTCTGAGGGCACCTGGCCTGAAAACCCCTACCCAACAAAATCCGGCTTCATCCGAAGCCGAGAAAAATTTTGAAGAAAACAAAAAGTTAAAGGCCTAAGGACATTGACCCGCAGATAGTCCACAGCCATGCTAGAGACCGCAAGAACTAGACTCGACTGAGTCAACACACTCCAAGAGACACCCCAGCAGTCGTCTCCAAACAACACACCCTTACTAAAGAAAGGGAACAAACTACCGTATTCTTCCACAAAGAAGAAAAGGCACGGAGAAAACATGATTGTACTTGTAAAGCACGACTAATCCCCCTTAAGGGGGGTAGACCTCTCCGGGGATCGAACTTGCAACCCACGGTTTGCTACAGTGCAGAGTAGCCATAGTGCATTAGTATGCTGAGCTAGCTTCCAGCTAGTATAAGGAACGCCAGGAAAAAAAAAACCCTAAAAAGGGCACAATGAGTCATAAATAAAAAAACAGAGCAAAAACCTGAGAAACTGGGTCAGGCTAACAGAGACCCAACCAGTTTCATAGAAACAAGGGGAGGCAACGCCCAGACCCAAGAAATACAGAAACCACGGGATAAGGCCGGGAGTCTGAAACAGAGAGGATCTTCCCCTAACACAGTGCAACCGCACTCTAGAAAGCAACTGAAGATGAAGGTCCCCAAGTCGCAAAAAGGTATCTCAGAATACAGAAAAATTCAGAACGAAACCATGTGCAGCAAGCTCAAATAGGTCTGATGAACAACACCTGAAGCAAAAACACTGCACGCTGCAGTCATCTAAAAATGGCTCAAACTTAAATACTTGCAGGGCAAGTAGAAAGCAGCTGAAGATAGTATCCTTTAGATTGCTAAGTATCCACTAACCACTTAAATGTGGAGAAAGGAGAAACCTCAAAAAGGCTTACTGTACCTCGAATGCCCGAGGACGAAATAGCAGAACAACAGATCTAAGATCCTGCTCCAACACCAGTCCAGTCCAAGCGACAGACATGTCTGATAGGCAGGGGGACAGAAGACCCCAACCACAAGCCCCCAGGGAATGCAAGAAAAAAGGGGGGACTCACCCACCCCAACAGAGCTCGGGTGCCAACACAATCCGCTCCTCCAAAATAAGGCACTCCCAAGCAGAACCCCTTAGGACAGTCTCTACGTAGAGAGACCAATTTCCAGCAAGTGGAACAGAGCCCACAGAGCAGCAGATGCTGCCCCTTACAGAAATAAGCCACCTGAACCAACCTCCTACACACAGGGCAGGACAAGGACCCCCCAGAGAGAGGAAACCCCAACTCATAAGGAAGATAAACTATCCCCTCCAAAAGGAAGGGTACAGATAAGAACAGCGTACACGTCCACAAGACATGAAACCATAGTATGATCAAAACACAGACCGAATGAAAAATCATCCAGACACCACTGTTGACCCAACAGAGAAAAAAACTCCCCATAGAGGAACACACTTAAAGTTTATAACTCTGGCCTACCTGCTTGCAAGCCCAATGAGCTAGCCCCTATGTTGCAACATAGGGTCCCCTAAAGAAAAAACTGGGTCGTCCTGAACCAGTCGATCGGATAAAAAGTCTCCAGACATCCAAGAAGGATCCAAGACAAGAACTCCAGACCCAGGACCCAGAATCGTCCTAGAACGAACAACACCCTCAGGGAACACAAGATAATCCATCTGAAGCAATCAGACCTCACAGGGGAATGGGTACAGGACTCAATCAAATTCCCAGCCCAAAGAGAAGAGAACACCCTTAGTCGGAGGTCAACACCCCCCAGTGAGCTACTAGGCCGCGACAAAGTCACGCAATTTCTCTAGAGCCCAAAAGGCCCCAAGGGCAGCACTAAGGGAAATAAAAACAAGAACAGAGTCACCCGAAAGAGTAGAAGAAAGGCTAGTCTCCATAATCCTTTTAGATTAATGTTCCAGAGGACCACACCCAAGGGAGAAAAATGCAAAGCTTGAAAAAAGAGACAACACCTCCTATCGCCCCGGATATGGAGATGACTAACTCCCGAAGGAAGACAGAGCCTCACGGCCTTCACTTCCTAATTAAGCGGCCAAAGCCACCACAAAAACCGGACGAAGTCCAAAAAGTCTCAACCCAAAGGAAGAGAACCTCTAAAAGGAATAAGTCCTAAAAGGACACTTCCAAAGAGACCATGAAAGGCAAAAGCTTAAGAACGGCGGTATGAAGGACCTAAATTCTCCAACCCACAATGGGAAGGAATGCTCTAGTTCCCGAAAAATTCGGAAACGACTGAGCATGCCGCCGCGGATCAGTCCCGGCCCACTAGTATGAAAGGCGAATGAGGACTGAACCAATCCCCCATGCCCCTAAGCAATCGCGGACCCTTAAAGTCCTCTTAGGATGCTAGTTGAAGCTTGTAAAACAAGACAATCACACAATCATATTGTGTGTGGCACCTTTTTATGTCCGGACCAACCGGACATAAAAAGGTGCCACATGTCTGAACTAGACCTCAAAGACAGAAGGATTTGTACCCAGTCAGGACCAGCCTGAAAACCAAGAGCCCCAGCACTGTCAAGGCCATAGAGTCTCCCCCGATGATGGAGGGATAAAGAACAGACAGACTTTTGTAAACAGAGCAAACAAAATCGCGATAAGGCAACCCGTAAGTCATCGCCTAGGAAGAATGGACAGACCCGCAGGACCAGCCCAACAGGGGTCCGAGACTTTCAAGCTCAAAACTGCAAAAGGATACATAAATAACAAAGACTATAAGAAGATTACTTCATCCCCTTATGTCTACATATGCAAGCCAGTTGGAAGAGTAAGACTGAGAATCCCTAGACCCAGTAAGAGTGGGATCCTTCAGCAACGCCAAAAACGTGCCTTAGTAGAACACAAAGGCACGCCAGTCTATAACGAAAGGCGCAACATACCTCCGCCGGGACAAAAGGAAACACGGGCCCTGAAGGTTGACCCCCTGAGGCCTCAGGGGCAGTTGCTCCCCCGGAAGGCTGAACTGGACCAGACGAGCCCCGGTTAAAAAAACATGGACAATATCGTAAGCACACTCTCAGGAGGTGCAGATGCGCCAGCGCCAAAGATATGGCCATGCGGAACCGTGTTGTAACCTCCGGTGGGAACAGGCCACACTCCCTAGAAAGGATAAGTAGCGTTTGGGTTACCTGCATGCGTAGTAAGAGTTGATGGTAGGGAACTAGTCTCGTGAGAAATAGAATCCCCAGAGACGGATGGCTCAGTGGGCATCCGGTTCCCCGATCCAGAAGAACAGATTACTCTAAAACGGCATTCGGAACATTACTGATGGACATGTATCACCCGGACCAATTCATATTCTTCACAAGAAGTAGTCTGAATCAGAGACATTCATCTCCAAGAATCCTCCATAACTGGGACACTGCCGCCTCCAGAGAACCAGACACCAGCGGACCAGGATTTCTCCGTCACCACGCGGTCAGGAAAACGGAAATGGGGTCACACGGTAAACCGTGCAGTCCATGCAAAAGTGCCCCCAGACCGAAAAAGCTGCGTCACTAGACATAGGCCATTATGTTCCAAAATAGCCATGAGCCGAAGCAACACTACACAGTAGCAGACAATCACATAAACATGATTATAAACCCCCCTGTTCAATAATCCCCCTCAGGAGATATTAATTCTTGATTCATAGATACAAAAAACAAAATTTATGCTTACCTGATAAATTTCTTTCTTTTGCGATGTACAGAGTCCACGGATTCATCCTTACTTGTGGGATATTGTCCTTCCTGACAGGAAATGGCAAAGAGAGCACCACAGCAGAGCTGTCTATATAGTTCCCCCCTTAACTCCACCCCCCAGTCATTCGACCGAAAGCCAAGGAAGAAAAGGAGAAACTATAAGGTGCAGAGGTGACTGAAGTTACATAAAAAAATACTATCTGTCTTGAATAGACAGGGCGAGCCGTGGACTCGGTACTCGCAAAAGAACAAAATTTATCAGGTAAGCATACATTTTTGCATGATGAGTTTTCTTTTGCATGATGTACTGAGTCCACGGATTCATCCTTACTTGTGGGATACCATTACCAAAGCTTTAGACACGGATGAAGGGAGGGACAAGACAGAAACCACTGCACCACTGCTTGCAAAACCTTTCACCCAAAAATAGCCTCCGAAGAAGCAAAAGTATCAAAATTGTAAAATTTTAAAAAGAGATGAAGCGAAGACCAAGTCGCAGCCTTACAAATCTGTTCAACAGAAGCATCATTTTTAAAAGCCCATGTGGAAGCTACCGCTCTAGTAGAATGAGCTGTAATCCTTTCAGAAGGCTGCTGTCCAGCAGTCTCATAAGCCAAACGGATGATGCTTTTCAGCCAAAAGGAAAGAAGTTGCCGTAGCCTTTTGACCCCTACGTTTTCCAGAATAGACAACAAAGAAGATATTTTGACGAAAATCTTTGGTTGCCTGCAAGTAAAATTTCAAAGCACTAACCACGTCCAAGTTGTGCAACAGACGTTCCTTCTTACAAGAAGGATTAGGACACAGAGAAGGAACAACAATTTCCCGATTGATATTCCTGTTAGTAACAACCTTAGGTAGGAACCCAGGCTTGGTACGCAAAACCACCTTATCAGCATGGAACACAAGATAAGGTGAGTCACATTGTAATGCAGATAGTTCAGAAACTCTTCGAGCTGAAGAGATAGCAACTAGGAACAAAACTTTCCAAGAAAAAAGCTTAATATCTATGGAGTGCATGGGTTCAAACGGAACTCCCTGAAGAATTCTAAGAACTAAATTTAGACTCCATGGCAGAGCAGCAGGTTTAAACACAGGCTTAATTCTAGCTAAAGCCTGACAAAAAGCCAGAACGTCTGGAACATCTGCCAGACGCCTGTGCAACAAAATAGACAGAGCAGATATCTGTCCCTTTAGGGAACTAGCTGACAATCCTTTCTCCAATCCCTCTTGGAGAAAAGACAAAATGCTAGGAATCCTGATTTTACTCCAGGAGAAGCCTTTGGATTTGCACCAAAAAAAGATATCTACGCCATATCTTATGATAGATTTTCCTGGTAACAGGCTTTCGAGCCTGAATCAAGGTATTTATGACTGACTCAGAGAAACCCCGCTTTGATAGAATCAAGCGTTCAATCTCCAAGCAGTCAGTTGCAGAGAAATTAGATTTGGATGCTTGAATGAACCTTGAATCAGAAGGTCTTGTCTCAATGGCAGAGACCATGGTGGAAGAGATGACATGTCCACCAGGTCTGCATACCAAGTCCTGCGTGGCCACGCAGGCGCTATCAAAATCACTGATGCTCTCTCCTGTTTGATTCTGGCAATCAGACGTGGAAGGAGAGGGAAAGGTGGAAACACATAAGCCAGGTTGAACGACCAGGGCACTGCTAGAGCATCTATCAGTACAGCCTGAGAATCCCTTGACCTGGAGCCGTAAAGAGGAAGTTTGGCGTTCTGATGAGACGCCATCAGATCCAACTCTGGTGTGCCCCATAGCCGAACCAGCTGAGCAAACACCTCCGGATGGAGTTCCCACTCCCCTGAATGAAAAGTCTGACGACTTAGAAAATCTGCCTCCCAGTTCTCTACACCTGGGATATAGATCGCTGACAGATGGCAAGAGTGAGCCTCTGCCCATTGGATTATCCTTGAGACCTCTATCATCGCTAAGGAACTCTTTGTTCCGCCCTGATGATTGATATAAGCCCCAGTCGTGATGTTGTCCGACTGAAACCTGATGAATCTGGCCGAAGCCAGCTGAGGCCATGCCTGGAGAGCATTGAATATCGCTCTTAATTCCAGAATATTTATCGGTAGGAAAGCCTCCTCCCGAGTCCACAAACCCTGAGCTTTCAGGGAATTCCAGACTGCACCCCAACCCTAGAAGGCTGGCGTCTGTCGTCACAATAACCCATTCTGGCCTGCGGAAACACATTCCCTGGGACAGATGATCCTGTGACAACCACCAAAGAAGAGAGTCTCTGGTCTCTTGATCCAGATTTATCTGAGGAGATAAATCTGCATAATCCCCATTCCACTGTTTGAGCATGCATAGTTGCAGTGGTCTGAGATGCAAGCGAGCAAACGGAACTATGTCTATTGCCGCTATCATTAGACAGATTACCTCCATACACTGAGCCACTGACGGCCGCAGAATTTTCATGTCCACTGAGTCTATCAGAGTCCCTAGAAATGAAACTCTTGTGAGGAGGGAAAATAACTCTTTTTTTACGTTCACCTTCCACCCATGAGATCTTAGAAAGGCCAACACTAAGTCCATGTGAGACTTGGCTAGTTAGAAGGTCGACGCTTGAATTAGAATGTCGTCTAGATAAGGCGCCACTGCTATGCCCCGTGGCCTTAGAACCGCCGGAAGGGACCCTAGCACCTTCGTGAAGATTCGTGGCGCTGTGGCCAACCCGAAAGGAATAGCCACAAACTGATAATGCTTGTCCAGAAAGGCGAACCTGCGGAACTGGTGATGATCTTCGTGGATAGGATTGTGTAGATACACATCCTTTAAGTCCACGGTGGTCATATATTGACCCTCCTGGATCAATGGTAAGGTAGTTCGAATGGTCTCCATCTTGAAGGATGGAACTCTTAGGAATTGGTTTAGGATCTTGAGATCTAGAATTGGTCTGAAGGTTCCCTCCTTTTTGGGAACCACAAACAGATTGGAGTAGAAACCTTGCCCCTGTTCTGCTTTCGGAACTGGGCAGATCACTCCCATGGTAAAAAGGTCTTCTACACAGCATAAGAACGCCTCTCTCCGCTAAGTACGACTGAAACCTGATAAACCGGACCGAAGCTAACTGAGGCCAGGCTAGAAGAGCATTGAAAATCACTCTCAGCTCCAGAATGTTTATAAGAAGAACAGACTCCGACTGAGTCCAAACTCCCTGAGCCTTTAGGGAGCCCCAGACTGCTCCCAAACCCCAGAAGGCTGTCGTCCGTTGTCACAATCACCCAGGATGGTCTGCGGAAACAGGTTCCCTGGGAGAGATGATCCAGAGACAACCACCATTGAAGCAAATCTCTTGTCTCCTGCTCCAGTAGTATTCTAGGAGACAAATCTGCATAATCTCCGTTCCATTGTCTGAGCATGCTTAACTGCAGAGGTCTGAGATGGAACCGAGTAAACGGGATGATGCCCATTGCCACCACCATCTCCATGCACTGAGCCACTGAAGGACTAGACAAGTATCTATAATCTTTGATCTCCTGAAAAAGTTACCCTTGTATTTGGGACTAGGGAACTCTTTTCCAAATTTACCTTCCACCCATGAGATTGCAGGAAGGATAGCACTATCTCCGTATGGGACCTTGCTTGATGCAAGGATGGCGCCTGGACTAGGATGTCGTCCAGATAGGGCGCCACCGCTATGCCTCTTAAACAAAGAACTGCCAACAGCGAGCCCAGAACCTTTGTAAAAATTATGGGAGCTGTGGCAAGACCGAAAGGAAAAGCTACGAACTGGAAGTGTTTGTCCAGAAATGCGAATTTTAGAAACCTGTGATGATCCCTGTGAATGGGAACATGCAGGTATGCATCCTTCAAATTCACTGTTGTCATAAACTGACCCTCTTGGATTAAAGGAAGAATGGAACGGATAGTTTCAATCTTGAAAGACAGTACCGTGAGAAATTTGTTTAGACTCTTGAGATCTAAAATTGGCCTGAAGGTTCCTTCTTTTTTGGGAACCACAAAGAGATTGGAATAAAACCCCTGACCCTGTTCCTGAATTGGAACTGGGACAATCACTCCCAGGTTTGAGAGGTCCTTTACACAATGTAAGAACGCCTCTCTTTTTGTCTTGTCTGCAGATAATCTTGAAAGTAGAAACCTGCCTCTGGGAGGAAAACTTTTGAACTCCAGCTTGTATCCCTGGCACACAATCTTTACTGCCCAGGGATCCTGAACATCTCGAATCCAAGCCTGAGAGAAAAGAGAAAGTCTGCCCCCTACAAGATCCGGTCCCGGATCGGGGGCATGACCTTCATGCTGTCTTTGACTCAATAGCAGGCTTCTTGGATTGTTTACCCTTATTCCAAGATTGACTTGGTCTCCATGCAGGTTTGGGCTGAAATTTCGAAAGGAACGAAAATTACTCCGACGTCCTTTTTGTTTGTTTCTCTTATCTTGAGGGAGAAGATGGCCTTTACCTCCCGAGATATCAGAGATAATTTCTGCTAGGCCGAGTCCAAAGGTCTTCCCCTTGTAAGGTATAGCTAGAAGCTTAGACTTTGAGGATACAGTTTAATAATTTGAAGGGAAGCATCCGTAATAAACACATTAGCAAGCTTCAGAGCCTATCCTATCCTGAATCTCTTCCAGTGACGTCTCAGTCCTGAGAGACTCAGACAGAGCATCAAACCAATAAGCTGCCGCGCTAGTGATGGTAGCAATGCACGTAGCTGGCTGCCATTGCAGACCCTGGTGAACATAAATTTTCTTAAAGGGACACTGAACCATTTTTTTTTCTTTTGTGATTTAAATAGAGCATGCAATTTTAAGCAACTTTCTAATTTACTCCTATTATCACTTTTCTTTTTGTTCTCTTGCTATCTTTTTTGAAAAAAAGGCATCCGAGCTTTTAATTTTTATTTAGAACTCTGGACAGCACTTTTTATTGGTGGATGAATTTATCCACCAATCAGCAAGAACAACCCAGGTTGTTCCCCAAAAATGGGCCGGCATCTAAACTTACATTCTTGCATTTTAAATAAAGATCCCAAGAGAATGAAGAAAATTTGATAATAGGAGTAAATTAGAAAGTTGCTTAAAATTTCATGCTCTATCTGAATCACAAAAGAAAAAATTTGGGTTCAGTGTCCCTTTAAGTAGACTTAACTTTTTATCCATAGGGTCTTTGAAAGCACAACTATCCTCTATATGAACAGTAGTTCTCTTGGCTAACGTTGAAACAGCACCTTCTACCTTGGGAACTGTTTGCCAAGTCTCCTTTAAAGAGCCCGCTATGGAAAACATCTTTTTGAAAAAAGGAGAAAAAGGAATGCCTGGTCTCTCCCATTCCTTTGAAATAATTTCCGAAGCTCTCTTTGTAGAGAGAGTAGCTATGTCTTTAAAGTAACTCCAGCAGGAGCTAGAGCAGACGTGCAAGGCACTGCTTGTGCGGGCGGTACACTTTGGGACGCTTGGGGAGAAAGCTGCAGCATAACTTGACCCTTGTCATTAGACCCTGGGGCAGCATCCGTCTTATAAAAATTTTGCTCTGAAAAAAATCTTCCCTAAAATTTAAACTCCTCTGAATACATGTGGGACAAAGGGATTGGTGGTTCCACATTAGCTTTCAAACACAAGGAACAAGAAACATCCTGTAAGGCCCCTTGGTCCATATTTGTTCACAATTGGTCTTTTTATCTAATAAAAATATTTAAAAAAAAAAAACATTACTGTCTCTTTAAATTCAAAAACACAACTTTTTTACTTTAGTGTTCTAAACAATAATTTTTGCCACCAAATTAACCAGCAAAAACGGGTGCTTGAGAATCCGATTAGCGCAATCAAAATGCAGTCCGGTGCGAATCTGAAGCTTCACAGAATAGGCTCCCCAACTGGTGTTAGAAAATGCATGCTCAACACAGACCATGCGTTTCAACACCGCACCTCAGGAAATGCCGACTGGCTAACTTCCAGACTGATGCGCAATGGAAATGGTGCGAGTCGGAAGCTCCGCCCATAGTGGGCGTGTTATTCTCAAAATGAAAAACCGTTACGTTTTGCATTATGAAAAAGTAATTGTTTGAATAAATAGACCTAAAAAACAGAATTTATGCTTACCTGATAAATTACTTTCTCTTACGGTGTATCCAGTCCACGGTTTCATCCTTACTTGTGGGATATTCTCAATCCCTACAGGAAGTGGCAAAGAGAGCACACAGCAAAGCTGTCCATATAGCTCACCTCAGGCTCCGCCCCCCCAGTCATTCGACCGACGGTTAGGAGAAAAAGGAGAACCATAGGGTGCAGTTGTGACTGTAGTTATTTTAAAAATTAAATTTGAACCTGACCGAATTATCAGGGCGGGCCGTGGACTGGATACACTGTAAGAGAAAGTAATTTATCAGGTAAGCATAAATTCGGTTTTCACTTACTTGGTGTATCCAGTCCACGGTTTCATCCTTACTTGTGGGATACCAATACCAAAGCTTTAGGACACGGATGAAGGGAGGGAACAAGTCAGGTAACCTAAACGTAAGGCACCACTGCTTGCAAACCCTTTCTCCCAAAAATAGCCTCCGAAGAAGCAAAAGTATCGAATTTGTAAAATTTGGCAAATGTATGCAGTGAAGACCAAGTCGCTGCCTTACAAATCTGTTCAACAGAAGCCTCATTCTTGAAAGCCAATGTGGAAGCCACAGCTCTGGTGGAATGAGCTGTAATTCGTTCAGGAGGCTGCTGTCCAGCAGTCTCATAAGCCAATCGGATGATGCTTTTCAGCCAGAAGGAAAGAGAGGTAGCAGTCGCTTTCTGACCTCTCCTCTTACCAGAATAGACAAAAAACAAGGATGATGTTTGTCTGAAATCTTTAGTTGCTTTTAAATAGAATTTCAAAGCACGAACCACGTCAAGATTGTGTAAAAGTCGTTCCTTCTTAGAAACTGGATTAGGACACAGAGAAGGAACAATGATTTCCTGGTTAATATTCTTATTAGAAACCACTTTTGGAAGGAAACCAGGTTTGGTACGCAAAACAACCTTATCTGCATGGAACACCAGATAGGGTGAATTACACTGCAAAGCAGACAATTCAGAAACTCTTCGAGCAGAAGAAACGGCTACTAAAAACAAAAACTTTCCAAGATAATAACTTAATATCTATGGAATGCAAAGGTTCAAACGAAACCCCTTGAAGAACTGAAAGAACTAAATTTAGACTCCATGGAGGAGCCACAGGCTTGTAAACAGGCTTGATTCTAACTAGGGCCTGTGCAAACACCTGAACGTCTGGTACAGCTGCCAGACGCTTATGTAACAGGATAGACAGAGCAGATATCTGTCCCTTTAAGGAACTAGCTGACAGACCTTTCTCCAATCCTTCTTGGAGAAAAGACAATATCCTTGGAATCCTAACCTTACTCCACGAGTAACCCTTGGATTCACACCAACAAAGATATTTTCGCCATATCTTATGGTAAATTTTCCTGGTGACAGGCTTTCTGGCCTGTATCAGAGTATCTATAACTGATTCTGAGAAACCACGCTTAGCTAGGATTAAGCGTTCAATCTCCAAGCAGTCAGTTGCAGAGAAACTAGATTTGGATGCTTGAAAGGACCTTGAATTAGAAGATCCTGCCTCGATGGCAGTTTCCATGGTGGGACCGATGACATGTCCACTAGGTCTGCATACCAAGTCCTGTGTCGCCACGCAGGTGCTATAAAAATTACCGAAGCCTTCTCTTGTTTGATTCTGGCTACTAGCCGAGGGAGAAGAGGAAACGGTGGAAAGACATAAGCTAGACTGAATGACCAAGGCGCTATTAATGCATCTATCAATGCCGCCTTGGGATCCCTGGATCTGGTTCCGTAAAGGGGAAGTTTGGTGTTCTGACGGGACGCCATCAGATCCAATTCTGGAATGCCCCATAGCTGGGTCAGCTGAGCAAAAACCTCTGGGTGGAGTTCCCACTCCCCCGGATGGAAAGTCTGACGACTTAGAAAATCCGCCTCCCAGTTGTCTACCCCTGGGATGTGAATTGCAGATAGATGGCAGGAGTGATCCTCCGCCCATTTGATGATCTTGGATACTTCCTTCATCGCTAGGGAACTCTTTGTTCCTCCCTGATGATTGATGTACGCTACAGCCGTGATGTTGTCCGACTGAAATCTGATGAATTTGGCCTCCGCTAGTTGAGGCCATGCCTGGAACGTATTGAATATCGCTCTCAGTTCCAAAATGTTTATCGGGAGAAGAGATTCTTCCCGAGACCATAGACCCTGAGCTTTCAGGGAGTCCCAGACCGCACCTCAGCCTAACAGACTGGCATCGGTCGTGACAATGATCCACTCCGGTCTGCGGAAACTCATTCCCTGAGACAGGTGATCCTGAGAAAACCACCAGAGAAGAGAGTCTCTGGTTTTCTGGTCCATTTGTATTTGAGGAGACAAATCTACATAATCCCCATTCCACTGTTTGAGCATGCACAGTTGCAGTGGTCTGAGATGAATTCGGGCAAAGGGGACTACGTCCACTGCCGCAACCATTAAACCGATTACCTCCATGCACTGAGCCAGAGAAGGCCGAGGAATGGAATGAAGAACTCAGCAAGTATTCAACAGTTTTGACTTCCTGACATCTGTCAGAAAGATTTTCATTTCTACCGAGTCTATTAGTGTTCCCAGGAAGGGAACCCTTGTGAGCGGGGACAGAGAACTCTTTTCTACGTTCACCTTCCACCTGTGAGACCTTAGAAAGGCCAGGACAATGTCCGTATGAGCCTTGGCTCTGTGAAAAGATGACGCTTGTATTAAGATGTCGTCTAGGTAAGGTGCTACTGCAATGTCCCGGGGTCTTAGTACCGCCAGAAGGGACCCTAACACATTTGTGAAAATTCTTGGAGTGGTGGCCAACCCGAAAGGAAGGGCCACGAACTGGTAATGTTTGTCCAGAAAGGCAAACCTTAGGAACTGATGGTGATCTTTGTGGATAGGAATATGTAGGTACGCATCCTTTAGATCCACGGTAGTCATATATTGACCTTCCTGGATCATCGGCAAGATTGTCCGAATGGTTTCCATCTTGAAAGACGGAACACTGAGGAATTTGTTTAGAATTTTTAGATCCAGGATTCGCCTGAAAGTTCCTTCCTTCTTGGGAACTACAAACAGGTTTGAGTAAAAGCCCAGCCCTTGTTCTGCAATTGGAACTGGGTGTATCACTCCCATTTTTAGAAGATCTTCTACACAGCGTAAGAACGCCTGTTTCTTTGTTTGGTCTGAAGACAAACGAGAAATGTGGAACCTTCCCCTTGGGGGAGAATCCTTGAATTCTAGAAGGTACCCCTGAGCAACTATTTCTAAAGCCCAGGGATCTGGAACATCTCTTGCCCAAGCCTGAGCAAAGAGAGAAAGTCTGCCCCCTACTAGATCCGATCCCGGATCGGGGGCTACCCCTTCATGCTGTCTTGGTAGCAGGAGCAGGCTTCTTGGCCTGTTTACCCTTATTCCAGCCCTGCAAGGGTTTCCAGGTTGCTTTGGGCTGTGAAGCGCTATCTTGCTTTGCGGCAGCAGAGGTTGCAGCAGGTCCGCTCCTGAAGTTGCGAAAGGAGCGTAAATTAGCCTTGTTTTTGGCTTTAAACGGCCTATCTTGTGGAAGGGCATGGCCCTTTCCCCCAGTGATATCTGAAATAATTTCTTTCAGCTCTGGGCCGAATAGGGTTTTCCCCTTGAAAGGAATATTTAACAGTTTCGTTTTGGACGACACATCCGCCGACCACGATTTGAGCCAAAGCGCTCTTCGCGCCATGATGGCAAAACCTGAGTTTTTCGCCGCTAACTTAGCTAATTGGAAAGTGGCATCAGTGATAAAAGAATTAGCCAGCTTTAAAGCATGAATTCTATCCATGACCTCGTCGTATGAAGTCTCCCTCTGGAGCGACTCCTCCAGAGCCTCAAACCAAAATGACGCTGCAGTAGTTTCCGGAATAATGCAGGCAATTGGTTGAAGCAGAAAACCTTGCTGAACAAACATTTTCTTCAGCAATCCTTCCAATTTTTTATCCATAGGATCTTTGAAAGCACAACTGTCCTCTATTGGTATAGTTGTACGCTTAGCAAGTGTTGAAACAGCTCCCTCTACCTTAGGGACCGTCTGCCACGCGTCACGCCTGGGGTCGTTTATGGGGAACATTTTCTTAAAGATGGGGGGGGGGGGGAACAAAGGGTACACCTGGTCTCTCCCACTCCCTAATCACAATATCCGCCACCCTCTTTGGGATCGGAAATGCCTCAGTGTATACAGGGACCTCTAAAAACCTGTCCATTTTACACAATTTTTCTGGGACCACCATGGGGTCACAATCATCCAGCGTAGCTAAAACCTCCTTAAGCAGGACGCGGAGGTGTTCCAGCTTGAATTTAAACGCTAAGGAATCTGATTCTGCACTCTGAGTGTTGTGAGGGTACTACAGATAACTCATCCAAAGCTTCTGATTGCTCATCCTCTGTATTTAAAACTGAGCTATCGTGCTTTTTTGGAAAAACTGGCAGTTTGGATAAAAATGCTGCAAGAGAATTATCCATTACTGCTGCTAATTGTTGTAAGGTAATAGGGGCCAATGCGCTAGAGGTACTAGGCATCGCTTGCGCGGGCGTAACTGGTGTCGACACATGGGGAGAGGAAGAAAGACTATCCTCATTACCTTCCATAAAGAATCATCTTGGGCTAAATTTTTATGTGTCACTGCATGGTCTTTAAAATGCTTAGATGTTTTAGCACACTTTAAACACAAATGCAATGAGGGTACCGCCATGGCTTTTAAACATAAAGAACAAGGTCTATCTGAAGACTCAGACATGTTTGACAGACTTAGACAGCACTACAAAACAGTAAAATTCACTTTTTGAAAAAAACGTTACTGTGCCTTTAAATAATAAAAAGCACACACTTTTTTACCAAATCACCAAAAAACATCCGATCTTTATGAAATTTTCACCACATGATCCCAATGCTTTGAAATGATTGCACACACATTTTCAAATTAATTAACCCCTTATTGCCCAAACCGGAGCCAATTGAAGTAAACTACCAGTTTAACACACTACAGCACGGTGCCACAGTCTTTGCTGTGGCCCTACCTTCCTTTTGGGTTATTTGTAGAAGAATATTAGCCTCCCTGAAGTCCTCCTGCACTCTCAGGACTCTACACGTGAAGCTGCATGAAGCTGCCTTGCAAAACAACTTCGCAACTGAGGCGCGAAAATGAGGCCCCCTCCCTCTTCATTCCGGAGTTATGGGGCCTTCCTGAGTCAGATTAGGTGTTTTACAATATGCCAGGCGTAATAAAAACCCCAAAAGTGTTCCCAACGTCTAAAACACTTGAACAAATATAAGATTACCCTAATAAAGTAATCGATTTAGCCC
This sequence comes from Bombina bombina, assembly GCF_027579735.1. Taxonomy (NCBI): domain Eukaryota; kingdom Metazoa; phylum Chordata; class Amphibia; order Anura; family Bombinatoridae; genus Bombina; species Bombina bombina. The sequence goes on from NC_069504.1 coordinate 726,535,937, forward strand.
ATCACAATCAGGGCCGGTGCTAGGATTTTTGGCCACACAGGCGAGGATATATTTTGACGCCCCTCCCCTCATTACATACCATCCTATTACTAGTTAAAGGGATATGAAACCCACATTTTTTAGAACATGACATTTTAAGCAACTTTCTAATTTACTCCCATTATCAATTTTACTTCATTCTCTTGGCATCTGTATTTAAAAATCAGGAATGTAAGCTTAGGAGCTGGCCCATTTTTGGTTCAGAACCTGGGTAGTGCTTGCTGATTGGTGGCTAAATTTAAATCAGACAGTGGTTGTGCTGCATAGCAAATCAGAGAGTGGTTGTGCTGCATAGCAAATCAGAGAGTGTTTGTGCTGCATAGCAAATCAGAGAGTGGTTGTGCTGCATAGCAAATCAGAGAGTGGTTGTGCTGCATAGCAAATAAGAAAGTGGGTGTGCTGCATTGCAAATAAGAGAGTGGGTGTGCTGCATTGCAAATAAGAGTGGGTGTGCTGCATAGCAAATCAGACAGTGGTTGTGCTGCCTAGCAAGTCAGATAGTAGTTGTGCTGCCTAGCAAATCAGATAGTGGTTGTGCTGCATAGCAAATCAGACAGTGGTTGTGCTGCATAGAAAATCAGACAGTGTTTGTGCTGCATAGCAAATCAAAGAGTGGTTGTGCTGCATAGTAAATAAGACAGTGGCTGTGATGCATAGCAAATCAGACAGTGGTTGTGCTGCCTAGCAAATCAGACAGTGGTTGTGCTGCCTAGCAAATCAGACAGTGGTTGTGATGCATAGCAAATCAGACAGTGGTTGTGCTGCCTAGCAAATCAGACAGTGGTTGTGATGCATAGCAAATCAGACAGTGGTTGTGCTGCATTGAAAATCAGACAGTGGTTGTGCTGCATAGCAAATCAGACAGTGGTTGTGCTGCATAGCAAATCAGACAGTGGTTGTGCTACTTAAATGAAACCAGTCACTCCAAATGGTGTTTTGCTAATTAAACAGACTTTCACAATATAAACACTATGGCTCATAAATAGTTAATATAGACCATTTTAATTTGCTACAGAGGCCAGTGAATGGGAAGAATGATGAGGTTTTAAAAGGGTCACTTAGGATATTATTAGCCTGTTAAAAGCAAATTCTGATCAACAGGTGTTTTATGTAATATTGTTTGTGAATCAATACCAAATGACAAAACATTATATGTGGGTGTCTATGTTTATTTACCCTGCTCACAACCTTGAGCCTTCTATGAACCACTAAAACCCTTGCTACCCCATAATGGCAGGGACATCCCCTGCTAGTTGTAATCCTTATACACGTTGTGTAGACTAATTGGTGCATTGATAAAGTACAATTTACAAAACCAGTATGTTCATTGTGCTGCTGTGTTGTAACTTGTATTCTATTTGTATACACGACCTCCGCCACCTATGTCACTGCAACGACGAGTAAAGGTGTTGACTGCCGTATCCTCATCACCTGCCCACAGCCCGCCTACCTCTTAACTTTAAAACCCGGCAGTTCAGAGCGTGTAGTTAATTTTTCCTGCTCTATTCAGTCACTACCGAGTCATGCGGCCGTGGCATCTACCTCCCGATATCCCCCTCGCTCAGGCAGGCTCTGCCTCCAGACACTATTCCTGCACAGATAGGTTGAGCGCAACTTACACCCTCCCACATAGCTAAATTTAAAGTTGCAGCTAGGCGCTGTGTGCGCAGCACTACTACAGGCAGGCAGCTGCAGAGCAGTGAAAGTGAAATTATATTCCCTCATGCGGTGCTAGCCGCGCCAGGCAGATCCACCTCCTGCTCTCGGCGCCCTCCTGCTGGAAGCGCCCTAAGGCGGCTGCCTGTTTTGCCTTGCCCAAGCACCGGCCCTGATCACAATGTCTACCAGTATTTAAGCCCTTAACTGAAGCCATCCTTCTATACTGAGTCTCAGAAAATGGCTTACCTTCCCACCTGGGGATTTCTATCAGTCTTCTAGCATTACTGGGTCTTGTTAGAAAAAATGACTGAGCATACCTTAAGCAGTTAAGCCTGCCAACTGTTCCCCCCGACTGAAGTTCTCCGGTGCTCAACAGTCCTGTGTGGGAACAGCAGTGGATTTTAGTTACAACATGCTAAAATCTTTTTTCTCTCAGCAGAAATCTTCATCACTTTCTGCCTCAGAGTAAATAGTACAAACCGGCACTATTTTAAAATAACAAACTCTTGATTGAAGAAATAAAAACTACAAATCTAACACCACATACTCTTTACCCTCCCATGGAGATGCTTCTTGTTAGAGCGGCAAAGAGAATGACTGGGGGGTCGGAGCCTGAGGGGAGCTATATGGACAGCTTTGCTGTGTGCTCTCTTTGCCACTTCCTGTAGGGATTGAGAATATCCCACAAGTAAGGATGAAACCGTGGACTGGATACACCAAGTAAGAGAAATAAGTGAACAACCACCAGAGCAAAGGTTCCCCAGCCCCAAAGCCTGCACCTATTATCTCTCCTAACTAGGAGAATCTTTGTGTCCCAGTATAAGTGCCCTTTTTTATTGCACTTTTATTCATAGGTAATGGTGTGCTAGCTCCTTCCTGGGTCCCCTCAGAAAATAAACTAGCACTTACCTTAACTTATGCCTGACAGCTAGGCAGCTCACAGGCTTAAGAGGTCCTCTCCCTCCCATTGACCTGTGGAAAAAAGACATGCTGAGTAATCCTTTTCCTCAGACTAAGGCATACAGGGCAGCAAAATACATGGGAGACGCAGTGAGATTTATGTCCCACAAGTTCCCATTGCTCTAAAGCCACCAAAGCCCTACTGAAGAGACTGATATGGACTACGGCTACACCTTAGAGCAAAGCAGCACAATCCTGTACTACTTTAAAAATAATAAACTCTGGATTGAAGAATCTAAATCTAACACCTCACTTTACCACTTCCTATCACTAACGCAGGGAAAGAGAATGACTGGGGTGGGAGGGAAGGGAGGAGCTATTTAACAGCTCTGCTGTGGTGCTCTTTGTCGCCTCCTGTTGACCAGGAGGTGAATATCCCATTAGTAATTGAGATGATCCGTGGACTCATCGTGTCTTAAAAAAGAAATTAAACTTTCATGAATCAGATGGAGCACACAATTTTAAACAACTTTCCAATTTCCTTCCATTATCAAAATGTGCAGCAACTTTATATTTACACTTTGAGTCATCACCTCCTACTGAGCATGTGCAAGAATTCATAGAATATACATATATGGATTTGTGATTGGCTGATGGCTGTCACGTGATACAGGAGTGGAAATAGACAAAACTTTGAAATTTGATTATACTAAATTCTATTGCATTGTCTTTATCGCTGTAATCCAGCTCTAAGGACCCGATTCCTTAAAAGAGCTCTGCTCAAATGAGATTATCTAAAACAATCCTCCAATATTGAGAGATCTCCAAGTTTCTTAAAAGGTTATAGCTCTCGAACAGGCGTTCCCTGTATTTCTAGATGTTACAGAGAGACAAGCACAGAACAATAGTACTGCATTACACAAGTTTTACTGCATTTTAGACTTGTGTGCTATCTGTATTTTGCTTTGCATTAGACTTAAGGTATTGTCCTTTTAATTGTTTAGCATTTAAGCTTTGCACTTCTATTTTGTGTTTTAATGCATTTTGAATACAGTAATGTATTTAGGATTGTGATATGTTCTTATTCTATTTATGTTTTGAAAGTTTCTATGTAACTAACACATTAAGATTATATTCAATTTCTGTGTATTTTCACAAATTGCACTGCACAATGATTTTCTATGAAAGATAATTATGTCAGAGAATGGGCTGGGGGGGGGGGGGGAGTTCCCTGCAGGTCCCACTGATTTATGTCAAAATTTCTATGCTGGTGAATACCTATTTAATTGACTGAACCTAAACTAGGAGCAAATACAATTTAAACTGCAGGGACAACACAGTTCAATTTGTATTTGCTTCAGAGTTTATATCAGTGTTGGATGCTCCCTTGGTAACTTGGATGCTCCTGTGTAATTTAGCATTTTTTTCTATACTAGTCAGCTCTCAGTCTAAGACCAGGCTCCACACTTATTATTTGGCGAGATCTGCACTATAATTTATTTTTAGGATGGAGAGTATTTAAGACTCAGGGCCTGATTATCTAAAGCTATCTGCTATGGTTTATAATTATTCTCCACACTGACGAGTTTTTGATTATCATACCATTAGTGTTTGATCAGGAAGCCAGGTGTGGATCTAATGTAAATTATTAGGAAACTCTGTAGTCTGCCAAAGTCTATATATACACACACATACATACAGGAATCAAGTAGAGCTCAAACTCTGAATAAAGAGCTCCAAACCAACATATGAAGAGAGTCGTTCTATGAAGAAACTCCAAGCAGCACTTATAAAAAAAATACCTGATTCATTGTGTCATTGCTGGCTTCTTCAATGACGGATGTTTTTTTATAACGTCTTTATTTTTTGGAATAAAGTTTGGATTTTTTATATATAAAAAACATATAAATACAAACTAAAAGTCACATGGGACATGTGTGTACAAAGTACCATTGCATTATATTGTGTGGAAATGGCAGCTCAGCTATCAACCTACATGTAAAGTGCGGTGTTCTGAGTTGTACAGCAAACATCCTGTCCTCTTTTCCGGCCTTAGTAGAACAAGATCAAGGAAATTTCCAAATTTTAGAAAGGTAACAAACCTTAAAGTGATTGTAAAGTTTAATGAATTACTGGCCAGTATCTAAAAATAATCTTAAAAACAGGGGCACTTTAATTCATTAACCCTTTCATGACCGGGCTAATTTGTCTACATCTGAACAACGTTCCGATGTAAACAAATGGAAGTCACATAATTGTGCATACGTTTGCAAGATTTCAATGATGGGGTCGGGGGGGGGGGGGGTGTCCCTATGACACTATGTACTCCCACCAGACCACAATCCCATTCAGTATGCACCGTTGGCTTCAGTACAAACAGATAAGGCGTTCCATGCTGTCCTAACGGTGCTAAGGCCCAGTGCAGTTAGGACGGCATTGAACATCCGAATGTCAGGAAAGGGTTAAACTTTACAAAGACGCTTCTTTATTTACCATTGAGTTATGGTAATCTGCGCTGTTAGGGGTACTTGAGGACCGCGGTTCAAAAACACTACTCTGAATAACGAAAGAAAATATTGGTGTTTCAGGTCCCTTTTAACTATCCAATGCGCATACATATATACACATAGATAGGCATATATAGAAGTGCATTGGAGACTTTTGCCATTAAGTAGATAAAAACATGTTAAAGCATATTTAAGCAATATTCATTTTAAATATATTTTAACTATGTATTTACTGTAAATATTTCACATTCCAATGTGCTCTATTTCTAAATATATAATACAAAAATAAATATATATACACACACACCTATATACAGTGGATATAAAAATTCTACACACCCGTTAAAATCGCAGGTTTCTGTGATGTAAAAAAATTAGACAAAGAAATAATTTCAGAACTTTTTCCACCTTTAATGTGACCTATAAACTGTACAACTCAATTGAAAAACAAACTGAAATCTTTTAGGTGAAGGGAAGTAAAAATAATAAAATAATATGGTTGCTTAAGTGTGCACACCCTTAAACTAATACATTGTTGAAGCAACTTTTGATTTTATTACAGCACTCAGTCTTTTGGGGTATGAATCTATCAGCATGGCACATCTTGACTTGGCAAGATTTACCCACTCTTCTTTGCAAAAACACTCCAAATCTGTCAGATTGCGATGGCATCTCCTGTGCACAGCCCTCTTCAGATCACCCCACAGATTTTCGATTGGATTCAGGTCTGGGCTCTGGCTGGGCCAATTTAAAATTTTAATCTTCTTCTGTTGAAGCCATTCCTTTGTTGATTTGGATGTATGCTTTGGGTCATTGTCATGCTGAAATATGAAGTTCCTCTTCATGTTCAGCTTTCTAGCAGAAGCCTGAAGGTTTTGTGCCATCCAGTTCTTGGTAATGTCATTATTGTGCCATATGTTCTCCTGACTGATATCTTTTAACAATGAGATCCCTCTGATGCTTTAGAAGCTCTCTGCAGACCATGGCTTTTATGTAGGACACTACTAAGAAAATGTCAAGAAAGACCTACTAGAACAGCTGAACTTTATTCAGGGTTAATCAGAGGCACTTTAAATTATGGCAGGTGTGTGATGACTCTTATTTAACATGGTTTTGAATGTGATTGCTTAATTCTGAACACAGCTACATCCCCTCTTATGCAATCACATTTTAGTTTTTTTTGTTTACTTCCCTCCACCTTAAAGATTTCAGTTTGTGTTTCAATTGAGTTGTACAGTTTATAGGTCACATTAAAGGTGGAAAAAGTTCTGAAATGATTTATCTTTGTCTAATTTTTTTACATCACAGAAACCTGACATTTTAACAGGGGTGTGTAGACTTTTTTTATATCCATTGTATAACTATGTATATAAAATAGATATAGATCTATATATTGTACCCAAAAACCATCAGATATATGTAGAAATATTTTTTTTATGAATAAATAGAACATTCTGTTACGTGCAGAACAGTTTTCACGTCAGGTTAGCACAATTGAGAATATGAGATCATTTTTGCGCAAGAGTGGGGTGTTAAAAGTTTTTTGTTCCGCGGGAGGAGTCCGGAGCCCATGAGAGCAGTCGCACAAGCTTGCTGCTCCGATCCCTAATCTGCAAAAATATACTTTTTCATATCACATCAAATAGCATTGCATCCTGAAAAACCTGCTAAACATTCCTCGGACCTTTATTTGATAGAAGGTGCACACCAAATTTACTTTCAAGAGCTATTTTCTCAACCAAGACCGGAGCTCTGTTTTGAATCTAGAATGGCGGCGGCCATCTTTCCACCCTCATGGCTACAGATTTTTCTGAATCTCTCCGGACTTACAAGAGACTGTGAGGACTTTTAACATAATCTAAACCCCCCCGGCGGGTGACCCCTATTGACCTGTCGTTACAGAGCAGTGTTACCTCACTAATCACTGCAAGTGTGCTCATAGCACCACATTTTAATTGCAACCAGATACCTATTATTAACCCTGTGGGACACAATTTAAGTATGGAGCAGCTACAAGAAGCAATCTGCGCACTCCTGGAGGAACATTTTCACAGCCTACACCGGATGGTGGATCAGTGCTTTAATTACAGTAAGCAAACTGCCTGTGATCTCGATTTAGAAGCAGGAGACTTGAAGGGAGCATCGCAGTTGCAGAGAGCGGTTCCTGCAGAGCCTTTATGTTACTTACCGCATCCTGAGCCGGATCGCCAGAACCTGCAGATTTCAGAGGCGCAATCTGCCGAGAATATTCACAGCGAACCTAACCCAGAAATTTCCACACTGTCAGGATGCCTCACAGACCCTCACGCTAATAAGGAGCTTGTTACTACCTTTAGCACATCAAAGAAGGAGCCTGGCAATCTCTTGTCACTTTACCGGATGGTGGGAGGTGAGTTTGCAGCAAAGCCTTTCATACACCACACAGAGACTTTGACCAACATACAGGGGAACTGCTTTATCCTATCCTCAGGCAATCTCACCGCTAACATTATTCTTGCCTGGTGATCAGGTATAGGATGACCGCCATCACTCTCGTGAAGAGTCGAGTCGCTCATGGCTAACTGTTGGGATGATTTTCCTTCAACTTCTTTTTTTCTTCTTGCCAGGGAGCCTCTCGGCCTTGATTTAGTGACTTGCCTAACCTTGAATTATGCGGACCCTAATGATGGCATTAAGGCCTGAGGCTGGGAGGACGCTATCTATCTGGGCTTATATGCCTTAATTTACTGTGACTTTTGTATGCATCACTTTTTGTGCTAGTTACCCGATGCCAGTATATCGGATATTATTTATGTTTAATCCAACTTGCAAGTGTAGGGGTTTCAGGTCTTTACTTATTTTTTATTATTAATCAGTATAGCGGCTAATCATATGTCAGATAATTCATCTATATATATGTAACCCCACAATAATAGATATAATCCCTTGAGAGAAACTTAACTAAGACTCCTTGTGTGCACACCTTAATAAATTTCTTATGCTTTATGTTTTTTCAACCAATGCAGAGCTGTCAGCGGCCGAGACAGCAATGGCATGCTTAATATATTTTCTTTACCTTGAACTTAGGGGATATGTTTGATGTTATTATACAATAGCCTTGGTAATCAGCTGACCAGTAAGGAGTAATGTAATAATCATACTTGCACACAAATGGCCATAAATAGCGTTCAATAACTAGCGGCCATTATTCCCTGTTAGCCTTTATGTATATTGCAGGAGCCTTGATGAATATAGGCACAGGTTAAAGCTTTGCCCAGTCTTACTTGGTAAGGTATCTGCTACCTATCATTTAATATACCCCTGCTTCTACACCATGATGTCACAATTCGTTATTTCAGCCTGATCCTATCAAATAAACTAGCCTAACCACTACAATTCGGAAACTTGCTGCAGATTAGTTATGTCACATAGTCTGGTTGGTAAGGGACTCACCTACGTTAAGGTTTGCCTTAGTTCTCTTAAATGCATTAATCTCCTAACTATTTAGACTTCCAGGTTTATAAAAGATTACAACAATGTTCTGTTTTTTAATTAATTAAGCTATAGGTTTACTACAATATGTCTTGCAGCTGCTGAAGAATCACAGAGTGGCCATTGTCTGTTTTACTTTCCCTTGATAAGTTATACCCACAGGGTTATAGAAGTTTATAATTCAAAGTATAATTATTCAATTGCAATTATTATAGCTAGTGCCCAGGAGTGGTCCTATTTGTCCTATTATTACTTTATACCCCTTCTTAAGTTCCCCTTTTAACTAATTCTAAAGACCTAGGTCCAAGAGTGGCCATTGCTTTATTTTTTCTTGGGGGACTATAAATATGTTAAGACAAGCTGCCTATAAATAAGGGTATACCCTATGCTATTACTCAAGGAAAAAACAAACAAAAAGAGGTTGCCATAGTGAGATCCATGAGTGGTCTCGCCATTCCACTATACCTTCCCTCCCTGTTAGACATGTCTCCTTATCACAGGTCCAAGAGCGACCTATTAGTTTTGCTTTGGAAGGTTTCCTTTTGATTAGTTGACCATTAATTGACCATTATAGAACTAATTTGGAATGTACATCTTCCTTTTGTACTGATTGACATTTCTCTTTGTTTGATTATACTGTTTGTAAGCCTAATTTAAGTACCTCAAGAAAAATATTAAAAAAAAAAAAAAAAAAGTTTTTTTGTTCCAATTTTTTCCTCGCTTTCCTTCTAAGGGGAATACGTGAGTGCACACGTGATACTCTAACTTCGGATTTTTGTGCTCGTCGAAAAAAATAGTCTACTTTCAACTCCTAATATGAGCCCAAAAAAAAAATCTTACTTCTAGCGCAATAAACGCTCAAGCAGGAGCAGTAATTTGCGCCCCACTCATAATCTGGGACAAAATCATTTATGCAACAAAAAAAATGTAAAAACATTTAATATTAGCCAATTTTAGCTAAATAATAGTTTAAAATTGAAGCCAGGTTGGTAAATAAAATCAGCCCGGTGGTGTACCCACTAAATAGGTCCTGGGGAGAAAACTGCTTTAGGATGGGGCCAACACAAGGCTATTTTACAAATCCTCCGTCAGGCTTATTTTCACATTGCGGCTGAAAAAACGTCCACAAACTGTAAATAAGGACATGAAATTGGACTACTAGACTGATCTTAATTTAATTTTTTTTTTTTTTTTTTTTAAAAGTGGCAATGTGCACTATGCTATTTGTTTTGCTTATACAAATAGGCTACCTATTGTTAGACAAAAAAAATCTACACATTTGACTTGTATATACGAAAAGGAATTTTATTTCAAGACAATCTTCCAAAGGCAGAAAAAAACAGGTTGATAAAAACATTGCACATATAGTAACATAAATGCTCCTGTAAACATTTCAGATTGTATTATGTAGTTTTATATGCAGTTTAGCATGCAGTGACAGAATAAAAAATAAAAAAAAATGTATAAAAAAAAAAAATACATAAAATAATCCAGTTTTAGATCTGTTTAAATAACAAAATAGTTACAAATATTGTATGTACTTTTTGGCGAATTGGATTTACACAAACAGAATTTCAAGTTAGTATGGGGGGGGAGGCTGTTAATTGTGTTCATAAATATATGCAGGTCTTTGACAGCTGTTAGTACAGAAAGGGATATTGTAGTCAAAAAATATTTTATCATTCATATGAGAGCAGCATTTATGGTTTATTTTTATTTTTTTGTGATGTAAAAGCTTTAAATTTAAACTGATACAGTTGTAAACTTCCTGGTAATGATCACTGGCTGATAGGCACTTCCTGTTAATTCTCATTGGGTATGAGCACCTATCAGAACCATCAAGTAAGCATTAATAGGATGTACATAACCGATACAGTTGAGTTAGTTTCCAATTTAAACAGCCTTTATCTAAAAAATTTTCACAGGGGAAAAAAAAATTCCCCCAAAATAAATAAACATGCTTAAATTATCTTTCATATGAATAACAGAAATGTTTATGTCCACTGTCCCTGTAATGTATTATATTAATATACTGGAAAAGAGAAATGTATGTACGCACATGTAGATAAATACACACTACTGGATATAATGACAGACATACTTTTATACAAATATTGCCATACACTCTCAAACTGATACACATTGTGTTATGCTTATCAATAAATACCAATTAGGTGTGTGTATATGTACACTTACAATAATGCATATAAATCCATATATCTATTGAGGGTGTGCATACAATGAGAAGGACAAATCCACTAACATGTATGTATATACCCACACAGATCAATTTGCATATTTAGAAAAAGAGAAATTAGTACATTTACAGTTTTTTTTAAACTATAAAAGCCTAATAAAGTGTACACTGTTGTACATATTATTATTTATTATCTGTTATTTGTAGAGCGCCAACAGATTCCGTAGGGCTAACATAGTTTTATCATGTGTGTGAAATTCTATTTCACACACGTACATCCTGTGTATGTTCTTAATTCTCTCAAATATCCAAGCTCTGCATATAGTTAAATCTAAACTATGCATCTAAAGAAAGGCACAGAGTCATACATATCCACACTTTATCATTGCTCACACGTCTATGTGGCCGATGTCTGACCACCAATTAACCAATAAATACATGTGCATATTTAAAAGGGCCATAAAAACACAATTTTTTTTATTTTGTGTTTCAGGTAGAGCATACATTTTTACAAAAGTGTCCAATTGCCTTTTAGTATTAAATGTGCTTTGTTCTCTGTGTATTCTTTGTTGAAGATATACCTATAGTACAAATGTCTGGATTACTATATGGCAGGAAAAAGTGCTGCCATCTAATGCTCTTGCAAATGTATAACATTCTTGCAAATCGGCTGCCAATTGGAAAGTTGTTTCAAATGACATGCGCTATCTGAATCTTGAAGGAATTGTTTTTGCGTTTCGTATCCCTTAAACCCGCACATGAATCTAGCCATATACACATTGCTATATCGAGACTTCCTAGCACAATGATACAATGCTCCAATGACTTTAGAACATATTATTGCACTGTAATTTGTCTAGAATTTGGTTAACCCTTTGCATATGTTAGAAGTTCACAAATTTATCATTGAATTCTATCAAGTATCGCAAACACTTCTTCCTATATTGGAGGTTAAGCGATTTCACCGGTGTGACTATTACTGCATAAGTTTACATACATCTCAATACTTCCAAATGCGCATATACTTAAATACATATCCATATACCATAGGTTTAATGTTGTACACATATTCCATTTTAATAAAAGGTTACATATTCTATGTTTATGCATTCTGTTACACACACACACACACACATTAAGAAAATACTGATATAAATGGATATACATGCTTACATTAACACCGCATAGCAACAAAAGCAGCAAACGCTTGCAAGGGTTAAAGTTTAATTTTTCTTTTTCGTTCAAAAGGTCTGCGTTAAATGTGTCTTTATTTAGTCTTGATAGAAGCAACATTGTCACATGCTTATGGTGACAGCTGGCAATAAAAATACCTACATGCTCATTTACATTTCTTCTAGTACAGGACTTTAAAATGGGTCCAAGGGGTGTCTGAGTTCTGAGAAATGCATATACTTCAAAATAATTCACAAAGTCCCTCCAACAGCATAGTCTCCTTTATGATTTTTCATTCAGAGTCACAAGAATTGTGTAATGTTTTAAGCACTCCGCCCTTAATCATGCTCAAAAAAGTAGTGATGTTCATGCATTTATATCAATATAAGGACCCCACGCATACATACAAACATCTATAAGTGCAAATACGGTATGCCCATATGTAACTACCTCCAAGCCTCATTCCCCTAAAGAAGGTTTACTGGGTTTCACAATCTTAAAGGGACACTAATGTCACTGAATAATTTATTATCAGTAATTAAGTTCTTTTGATTGTACAATTGAGTGTTCTTTAAACAAGAAAATTCCCCCCAAAAAAACATCAAGTTAATTTTTTTAATCATCTTTGCTGTAGAGGTTCCTGAACTAAATCTCAGCTACGTCTGTGTAGTATGTAGTTGGTAAATGTAAACGACAGAAATAAATAAGGAAACTTGTATTTTTAGTAGGTGCCTTCATTGTAACATGCATTAAGCTCACATTATCAATATTATGTTCTATGAAAGGTTAAGGGATGTAAAACACAATATGTAAAAAGTCCCAGTTTGTATTATAAGACAATTATCCAAGTTAAAACAATTACATTTTACTTAAAAATAGGTCCCAGTTTACTCGCACCCTATCGGTCTTCCATCCCGTCTCCACCGTGTGTGCCAAGCAAGGGTGCACAATCCCTCGGCCTCCAGTCAGCCTGTCAGTATCGCTAAACAATAAGAATGTAGTAAAGATCTGTGCAACTTAGTGGCTGCACCGCCACACTTGAGGGGGGGGGGGGGCACCACAAGGGGAATAAGGTGCAGGGCTATTTTTCAACAACATTTAATACATTACCCTATGGAAAAATCTTAATTACACTAGACTAGTCTATATTGTACAAACAGGGGCTAATTACACAATGGTTGTGTGTCCCTCTAATGCTCCAAACACATTTATCAGTGCGCACACACTCATTTCCATGCAAGTTTACAAATGTAAACATACACTGACATGCCGTTTATTAATATATAAACCTGTGTGTATATAATATCATGGGGAACAGTCCAAGCCTTTAGAAAAGCTTAGCAAATTATTTAGCTACAAAAATCCCTTAACATTTGGTGGGTTTTGTAAAAAAAAAAAAAAGTTTAGATAAGGTTTGGAATAGATGTCCCATCCACAGTCACACTTCAGGCACATTGTGTGTGTGTGTGTATATATATAAACAAAGTGCATATCAATCCAAATCATGGCACTCTCCGGTCTTTTTTGTATATATCCTTTTTAATGACGTTTCGGGGTTTCCCCCTTTATCAAACCACAAACCTAGTACTATTTCTTGTTTGTGGTTTGATAAAGGGGGAAACACTGAAACGTCAAAGAGGATATATGCAAAAAAAGACTGGAGAGTGCCGTTACCATTTAATAAATAAATTTATTTTCTAAATCCAGTGAATGCAGTCCCTGCTTGGATCTATGGAGATCTATGGATGGATCTCTCTCTCTATATATATATATCCAGTTTGGAACGCACTCTTCAAAATAATTTCACCAAGTTTGTAATGATTTAAAGGAAACTACATGAAGTACTGAGTCTTAAATGGAAATATATTTATAAATTATATGTCTACAGATTACATGCTTACAGAATGGAATCTTCATAACACTCATACATACACACGCATATAAAATTGCAAGGATTGTCTAACCACTTATACATTTGTATACATCCATAATATTGAAAATCTGGACACATACAACAAAAAAGGCCAACAACTTCTAAAAGATACATACTGCATACAAGTAGGTGTACATTATACATTTTATAGAAACAAGCAATTTAAATTTTAACAGTACATACAAACCAATATAAAAAACATTTATGTTAACTCATAAAATGCATGAACATGTAACACAATTAACTCAAATTCTTTTCCCCCCAGTAATAACTATTGGCGTGGGGGTGGTAAACTACAATAATCAGAAGATTATTTATCAGATTGATCCACGTTCTTCTTATTTAGGAGTTTCTGCAGATTTGCCGACATGAAGTATGGTCTCTCGGTGGAACCATCATTTCTCTCCAAATCTTCCACTATGCCAAGGAGGGGAGGGTGAAAATTAGAGATGCAAACAAATATTAAAGTTCAATGCAGGTCATTCAGTAGACCAACAAAGGCACTGGGTGTTAGAAGGCAGGATACATACATGATGTATGTTGGTAAAAATTATCAAACATTTAAAAGGGACAAGGTACTCAACTTATTTTATTTCAAATAACAGAGGACATTTTCTTAATGTATTTTATCCCTCAACTCTTGTCCTATATAAATCCGTTTTTTAAACTTCTGGCCAGCAAATGGAGAAAAATAATTAAAAAAAGACATTTTTTTTAGCATTATATTTAATCTAGGAGTCTTTCCTTTACATCCAGAACCTGCATAGTGAGATAAACGGCTATTAAAATAAAAATTTCCCCTTGCGAAAATTATTTGATGGACCTCTAAGTATTGACAGAATTCTAAAATCTTGCTACACCGGAGAGCTATAGAGAATCGGACCCTTAAAGAGGCGTGTCCCTTTTCACTAGTAAAGCAAAGACAGTTGTCCTTATAGACTAGTGAGGATTAGCAGGAAGTGCAAAGCCAATACAGCAGTATACGTTTTAATTTTATTACCTGTTATATTTCAGGCAAAAAAAAAAAATATTTTTGACGTGTAGCAATGCATCTGTTTAATATGTATAATATAAAAAGTTTGAGTACTATGTCCATTTAAGGTCCTCATAGGCTCACCTTTGGCAGTACATTTTTATTTTCAAAAGACTATATAAAGCTGCACCTACGTGTTCAAATTCTATTTTTAAAAACCTGAAGAAAGCTTCATTCCCAGTGTTAACCGCTATTTCCTGTGACTATACAGTAAGGACATGACGCAAGGATGGCTTGGGAAAGGAAACCAATTTTGGCTGTAGCACTTCTAGTTTCAGAAGTGAAAAGGTTAATTATGATCCCGTCCCATCGTCATGGCTCTCGTTGGATTTTAAGGTTTCTGCATCCTTGAGCAGGAGGTGTCTAAGCTCCGGTGACATGAAATAAGGACGTTCCAATGAACCATCATTTCTCTCCAAGTCTTCACCTTGATTATGATCAGACCCCCAAGGATACATGAGAGAGGAACAGAGAAAGCAAAAAGAGGAAGAGAAAAAGACATACAAGGCCAAACAAGTAGGAGCAATAAAAGAGAGAGGGAGTTTTATGGTGCAGCAAAAATAAGTAAAAACAAGTGAGGGAATTTACAGGTAAAGAGATCAAAGGGACAAGAAGAAAAAGAATAGAGAGCACAATGAACAGAAGGATTATAGGAAGAAAAGGGAAAAAAAGAAAGAAAACTATTAGTACAGGACAGACCATCACCATATTAAACAGATGGAAACAGAAATGTTAGAAAGTAGAATTAAGTTAGATCCCAAGTTAAGCAAATCACAGCACCTAGTTCACACTACTCACTAATTCCTGTGTGCCCACACAGTTTGTAAATGGTGAAGTATAATGGTACTTACAGAAACACAGGAAGAGAGTGTCCACGCACATCCCATACACGCTGAAAAAACCATGTGCAATCAGGTAGGAACCTATAACCACCGTCTGTGAAGGGAGAGAGTCAAAGGATAACAAGATTGAGTCTCAAAGGACACAAAAACGTTGCAGTGTTTTATAACAATTACACTACATTCAAAATAACCCAAATAATTATGACTTTCTTTTAATTTGTAAAGGATAAAAAAATAATCTTATAGGAGGTGGTTATAATACATAGTTTGACAAGCTATAAATATTTTAGTAATAAAAACATTTTGTATGAAACTAATAAAAGCACAAATATAAAAAAACGAGCTGTGAATGGAGATATACCACAATAAGAAAAGGCGTGTGAGAAAAAGAGCCAAAGTAAAGGGACATGAAACCCAAGATTTTACTTCCATGGTTCAGATAAAACATACAATTTTAAACAACTTTCCAATTTATTTGCTTTATTATCTTGGTGTCCTTTGTTGAAAAGAGCAGCAGTGCATTACCGACAGCTAGCTGAACACATTGGGTGAGCCAATGACAAGAGGAGAGAGAGAGAGAGAGAGAAGGAGGGTGAGAGAGAGAGGAGGGCGAGAGAGAGAGAGAGAGAAGGAGGGCGAGAGAGAGAGAGAGAGAGAGAGAGAGGGGGAGAGGGAGAGGGAGAGGGAGAGAGAGAGAGAGAGAGAGAGAGAGAGAGAGAGAGAGAATGAGGGCGAGAGAATGAGATTATATATATATATATATATATATATATATATATATATATATATATATATATATATACACACACACATACACATACACACAAAATAAATAAAAAGGGCTATGCCCTCTATTCATACTAACAATTTACTAATGCAACAACAGTTATTTCACAAATACAGCTTTTAAAAAAATTGTAGCAAGGGATAGTTAAATACAGATGTCATTAACAGGGAATCCTAAGAAACCGTACTCACCAAGATGGGGACCCAGTAATAATTAAGATTGGGAGCAGTATCCTGCACAATCCGGATGCGATGAGTGAAAAAAAAGAAGGCAAGAATCCCTAAAGAAAAACAAAATCAGAGTGAGAATGGGAGAAAATGTACAATAAAAACTTAAAATTCTGCTTACCTGATAGTTTCCTTTTCTTCTGATGGGACAAGTCCACAGCTGCATTCATTACATTTGGGAATTCAGAACCAGGCCACCAGCAGGAGGCAAAGACATCCCAGCCAAAGGCTTAAATACAAGTAACTGCCCATCAGTTAAAACAACCTACAAGGCTGCGTTAGAGACCACTCTGAATCTCTAGAAACCATTGAGCACAAAAGACCCCCGAGGAGCCAAATCCCCCAGGCTTTCTGATCACACAGAACTAACCCCTGACCCCGAAGGAAGAGACCTTCACCTACCCCCAAGGGAGAAAAAACGGGGGACCATATAGATATCTAAAGGAACACCAACTAAGGTAACAACTAAGCGAACCCAGGGTTGCTAAATACAACCACCCAGGCAAAAGAACTCCCTAGAAGGACAAGGACCAAACTCAACTCCACACCTATGAAAAGGCGATCATGGGAAGAACCAAGGTCTACCCTCGGGTCCCTGAACAACAACATACGACTTATAGTGTTCCAAGGAAGCCGTAAGCTCCCCACTGTACCATAGTCTAGCAGACACAACCGCTAAAACTAGTCAAACATAGGTAGGAAACCCATATAAAACCGAATAAAATTCGGAGCCTGTAGGACCTCTGGAGCTTCAAGGATTCTGTATTCTGAAACACCTCCCCGAAGGAGAGCAAACGCAAAGGAACCGCTTCCCCAGCCATAGACATGGAAAAGAGATGAGAGAAACGGTAAAAAAACAATGGAAAAGACCATTCAGCCATACCGACAGCTCTGTTGAAACAAACAACCACGAGCCCACATCAAGGTGCAATAGCTGCCCCTGACAACAACTAAGATCCCGCCTGAGAGACAGAAAAACTAACCCTTAGGCAGTTACTAAATCTCCCCTGAAGGGACATGTGGATGTTCCAGAACCGAAAAGGTTTGAAACCAAACCGCCCAGGACCGATCCAGATCCGGACTCCGAATCTCAGACAAGAGACATGGCCATAAGCCAGAGACCCAGGAGCCGAGACCGGTTGATGTTCTAAACCCCTGAGGAACCAACAAGACACCACATACGGAGGGAGTGCACCATAGGCAGTGCATCCCACATCCCAATGTCCCTGGACATTGGACGCCTGAAATAGATACAGACCAAAGAGCCTAGAGAGACATCTTAACAGAAATGCAGACAGAAGTAACAGCACGGCTCCAGGAACAAATCCAAGGATCAGCATACAAATCCGTTTGCAAACAGTGTGCAGACAACGCTGCTGATAGCAGACGAAGTCTTGAGGTGCCAGCTATGGAAAGAAGGACTCAGCGTGTCCCAAAGAATTAGAACAAAGCGAAGAGGCAGCACACAAGGTATCCGTGTAAAAAGTGGAACTTTATTCCATAATAGTCAAAGAATCCAAACACACAATAACACACAGAGGAAAGGGGGCGTGTCCTTGCATGTCTCGTGCCGTGCGACACTTGGTCATAGGATAACAGGTGAGTGAAGGTAAGTATATACCATTATACCACCAATCAGAGCATAGCACTCAATCATGGCAGTAACAGAGTTCTTAAAGAAACAAAATGTTAACAACAGGTAACGAAAGGATTATTAGAAAAATCATAACACTTTGGGAAGAAAGATGTCAATATTTGCGTGATATCAACAAAGGAGAAAGATTTGTATACTACAGACCAAATTGTGGGAATGTATTTAAATGTAACTGTGAAAGTCTCGATATATTGAAAATATCACAAATATCAAAAATACCAGAAAAGTTAATGGCTCATTGCAAATCCATATATCATGAAACACATGATGTAGCCGATTCTAAAATATCAGCAATAATCACAAAACGTGCTCCATGTTAAGTACAGGCTAACTCTTAGCAGATACTTCATATTGTACACATTGTAAATATGCAGCAATAATTAATGTAAGTTATCTGCAGAGCATATTGCAGCAATCAAAAAACAGAATTTATGCTTACCTGATAAATTACTTTCTCCAACGGTGTGTCCGGTCCACGGCGTCATCCTTACTTGTGGGATATTCTCCTCCCCAACAGGAAATGGCAAAGAGCCCAGCAAAGCTGGCCATATAGTCCCTTCTAGGCTCCGCCTACCCCAGTCATTCGACCGACGGACAGGAGGAAATATATATAGGAGAAACCATATGGTAACGTGGTGACTGTAGTTAGAGAAAATAATTCATCAGACCTGATTAAAAAACCAGGGCGGGCCGTGGACCGGACACACCGTTGGAGAAAGTAATTTATCAGGTAAGCATAAATTCTGTTTTCTCCAACATAGGTGTGTCCGGTCCACGGCGTCATCCTTACTTGTGGGAACCAATACCAAAGCTTTAGGACACGGATGAAGGGAGGGAGCAAATCAGGTCACCCAAACGGAAGGCACCACGGCTTGCAAAACCTTTCTCCCAAAAATAGCCTCCGAAGAAGCAAAAGTATATAATTTAAAAAAATTTGGTCAACAGGAACCTCATTCTTGAAGGCCCATGTGGAAGCCACAGCCCTAGTGGAGTGAGCTGTGATACTTTCAGGAGGCTGCCGTCCGGCAGTCTCAAAAGCCAATCTGATGATGCTTTTAAACCAAAAGGAAAGAGAGGTAGAAGTTGCTTTTTTACCTCTCCTTTAACCAGAATAAACAACAAACAAAGAAGATGTTTGTCTAAAATCTTCAGTAGCCTCTAAATAGAATTTTAGAGCACGGACAACGTCCAAATTGTGTAACAAACGTTCCTTCTATGAAACTGGATTCGGACACAAAGAAGGTACAACTATCTCCTGGTTAATATTTTTGTTGGAAACAACCTTCGGAAGAAAACCAGGCTCAGTACGTAAAACCACCTTATCTGCATGGACCAGATAGGGCGGAGAACACTGCAGAGCAGATAACACAGAAACTCTTCTAGCGGAAGAAATTGCAACCTAAAACAAAACTTTCCAAGATAATAACTTAATATCTACGGAATGTAAGGGTTCCAACGGAACCCCTTGAAGAACTGAAAGAACTAGATTAAGACTCCAGGGAGGAGTCAAAGGTCTGTAAACAGGCTTGATACTAACCAGAGCCTGAACAAACGCTTAAACGTCTGGCACAGCTGCCAGCCTTTTGTGAAGTAAAACAGATAAAGCAGAGATCTGTCCCTTCAGAGAACTCGCAGAAAATCCTTTCTCCAAACCTTCTTGTAGAAAGGAAAGAATCTTAGGAATTTTTATCTTGTTCCATGGGAATCCTTTAGATTCACACCAACAGATATATTTTTTCCATATATTATGGTAAATTTTTCTAGTTACAGGCTTTCTAGCCTGAATAAGAGTATCTATTACAGAATCTGAAAACCCACGCTTTGATAAAATCAAGCGTTCAAACTCCAAGCAGTCAGTTGGAGGAAAACCAGATTCGGATGTTCGAATGGACCCTGAATAAGAAGGTCCTGACTCAAAGGTAGCTTCCATGGTGGAGCCGATGACACATTCACCAGGTCTGCATACCAAGTCCTGCGTGGCCACACAGGAACTATCAAGATCACCGAAACCCTCTCCAGATTGATCCTGGCTACCAGCCTGGGAATGAGAGGAAACGGTGGGAATACATAAGCTAGGTTGAAGATCCAAGGTGCTACTATTGTATCCAATAGAGTCGCCTTGGGATCCCTGGATTTGGACCCGTAACAAGGGACCATGAAGTTCTGACGAGAAGCCATCAGAACCATGTCTGGAATGCCCCATAATTGAGTTATTTGGGCAAAGATTTCCAGATGGAGTTCCCACTCCCCCGGATGCTCCTCCATCGCCAGGGAACTCCTTGTTACCCCCTGATGGTTGATATATGTAACAGTCGTCATGATGTCTGATTGAAACCTTATGAATTTGGCCTTTGCTAGTCGAGGCCAAGCCTTGAGAGCATTGAATATCGCTCTCAGTTCCATTATGTTTATCGGGAGAAGAGAGTCTTCCCGAAACCATAGACCCTGAGCTTTCAGGGGTTCCCAGACCGCGCCCCAGCCCACCAGACTGGCGTCGGTCGTGACAATGACCCACTCTGGTCTGCGGAAGCTCATTCCCTGTGACAGGTTGTCCAGGGTCAGCCACCAATGGAGTGAATCTCTGGTTATTTGATCTACTTGTATCGTCGGAGACAAGTCTGTATAATCCCCATTCCACTGTCTGAGCATGCACAGGTGTAATGGTCTTAGATGAATTCGTGCAAAAGGAACTATGTCCATTGCCGCAACCATCAAACCTATTACTTCCATGCACTGCGCTATGGAAGGAAGAAGAACAGAATGAAGTACCTGACAAGAGCTTAGCAGTTTTGATTTTCTGGCCTCTGTCAGAAAAACCTTCATTTCTAAGGAAACTATTATTGTTCCCAAGAAGGGAACTCTTGTTGACGGGGACAGAGAACTTTTTTCTATGTTCACTTTCCACCTTGGAGATCTGAGAAAGGCTAGGACAATGTCCGTATGAGCCCTTGCTTTTGACAGAGACGACACTTGAATCAGGATGTCGTCCAAGTAAGGTACTACTGCAATGCCCCTTGGTCTTAGCACCGCTAGAAGGGACCCTAGTACCCTTGTGAAAATCCTTGGAGCAGTGGCTAATCCGAATGGAAGTGCCACAAACTGGTAATGCTTGTCCAGAAAGGCGAACCTTAGGAACCGAAAATGTTCCTTGTGGATAGGAATACGTAGGTACGCATCCTTTAAGTCCACCGTGGTCATGAATTGACCTTCCTGGATGGTAGGAAGGATCGTTCGAATGGTTTCCATTTTGAACGATGAAAACCTTAGAAACTTGTTTAGAATCTTGAGATCTAAAATAGGTCTGAATGTTCCCTCTTTTTGGGGAATTATGAACAGGTTGGAGTAAAAACCCATCCCTTGTTCTCCTAATGGAACAGGATGAATCACTCCCATGCTTAACAGGTCTTCTACACAGTGTAAGAATGCCTGTTCGAAGATAATTGAGACCCGTGGAACCTTCCCCTTGGGGGTAGTTCCCTGAATTCCAGGAGATAACCTTGAGAAACTATTTCTAGCGCCCAAGGATCCTGAACATCTCTTGCCCCAGCCTGAGCAAAGAGAGAAAGTCTGCCCCCCACCAGATCCTTCCCAGATCGGGGGCCAACACTTCATGCTGTTTTGGTAGCAGTGGCAGGTGACTTGGCCTGCTTACCCTTGTTCCAGCCTTGCATCGGCCTCCAGGCTGGCTTGGTTTGAGAAGTATTACCCTCTTGCTTAGAGAGTGTAGAATTTGAGGCTGGTCCGTTTCTGCGAAAGGGACGAAAATTTGGCTTATTTTTAGCCTTAAAAGACCTATCCAGAGGAAGGGCGTGGCCCTTTCCCCCAGTGATGTCTGAAATAATCTCTTTCAAGTCAGGGCCAAACAGTGTTTTACCCTTGAAAGGGATGTTAAGCAAAAGCGCTCTGTGCGCCACGATAGCAAACCCTGAATTATTCGCCGCTAATGTAGCTAATTGCAAAGCGGCATCTAAAATAAAAGAGTTAGCCAATTTAAGAGCTTGAACTCTGTCCAAAACCTCCTCGTACGAAGATTCTTTATTGAACGACTTTTCTAGTTCTTCGAACCAGAAACACGCAGCTGTAGTGACAGGAACAATGCATAAAATTGGTTGTAGAAGGTAACCTTGCTGAACAAACATCTTTTTAAGCAAACCCTCTAACCTTTAATCCATAGGATCTTGAAAGCACAACTATCTTCAATAGGAATAGAAGTGCGTTTGTTTAGAGTAGAAACCGCCCCCTCGACCTTGGGGACTGTATGCTATAAGTCCTTTCTGGGGTCGACTATAGGAAATAATTTCTTAAATATAGGGGGAGGACAAAAGGTATGCCGGGCCTTTCCCACTCCTTATTTACTATGTCCGCCACCCGCTTGGGTATAGGAAAAACATCGGGGGGCACCGGAACCTCTAGGAACTAGTCCATCTTACCTAATTTCTCTGGAATGACCAAATTGTCACAATCATCCAGAGTAGATAATACCTCCTTAAGAAGTGCGTGGAGATGTTGTAATTTAAATTTAAAAGTTACAATATCAGGTTCTGCTTGTTGAGAAATTTTCCCTGAATCTGAAATTTCTCCCTCAGACAAAACCTCCCTCCTGGCCCCTTCAGATAGGTGTGAGGGTATGTCAGAACAGATATCATCAGCGTCCTTTTGCTCTTCAGTGTTAAAAACAGAGCAATCACGCTTTCTCTGATAAGTAGGCATTTTGGAAAAAATGCATGCAATAGAATTATCCATTACAGCCATTAATTGTTGTATGATAATAAGTATTGGCGCACTAGATGTACTAGGGGCCTCTTGTGTGGGCAAAACTGGTGTAGACACAGAAGGGGATGATGCAGTACCATGCTTACTCGCCTCATTAGAGGAATCATCTTGGGCAATATCATATCTATGGCATTATTATCCCTACTTTGTTTGGACATTATGACACAAATATATCACATATATTTAAATGGGGAGACACATTGGCTTTCATACATATAGAACATCGTTATCTGATGGTTCAGACATGTTAAACAGGCTTAAACTTGTCAACAAAGCACAAAAAACGTTTTACAATAAAACCGTTACTGTCCCTTTAAATTTTAAACTGAACACACTTTATTACTGAATATGTGAAAAAGTATGAAGGAATTGTTCAAAATTCACCAAAATTTCACCACAGTAACTTAAAGCCTTAAAAGTATTGCACACCAAATTTGAAAGCTTTAACCCTTAAAATAACGGAACCGGAGCCGTTTTTACATTTAACCCCTATACAGTCCCAGGTATCTGCTTTGCTGAGACCCAACCAAGCCCAGAGGGGAATACGATACCAAATGATGCCTTCTATAAGCTTTTTCAGTGGTTCTTAGCTCCTCACACATGCATCTGCATGCCATGCTTTCCAAAAACAACTGCGCATTAGAGGCGCGAAAATGAGGCTCTGTCTATGACTAGAAAAGGCCCCCAGTGAAAAAGGTGTCCAATACAGTGCCTGCCGTTTTTATTAAAACAATCCCCAAGATTTAACAACTATTAAAAGTAATAATCTGCCAAATATACTTAGAAAAGTAATCGTTTTAGCCCAGAAAAATGTCTACCAGTTTTTCAAGCCCTAATGAAGCCCTTTATTCTTTTACTTAAACTAAGAAAATGGCTTACCGGTTCCCATAGGGAAAATGACAGCTTCCAGCATTACCGAGTCTTGTTAGAAATGTGTCATACCTCAAGCAGCAAAAGTCTGCTCACTGTTTCCCCCAACTGAAGTTAATTCCTCTCAACAGTCCTGTGTGGAAACAGCCATCGATTTTAGTAACGGTTGCTAAAATCATTTTCCTCTTACAAACAGAAATCTTCATCTCTTTTCTGTTTCAGAGTAAATAGTACATACCAGCACTATTTTAAAATAACAAACTCTTGATTGAAGAACAAAAACTACATTTAAACACCAAAAAACTCTAAGCCATCTCCGTGGAGATGTTGCCTGTGCAACGGCAAAGAGAATGACTGGGGTAGGCGGAGCCTAGAAGGGACTATATGGCCAGCTTTGCTGGGCTCTTTGCCATTTCCTGTTGGGGAGGAGAATATCCCACAAGTAAGGATGACGCCGTGGACCGGACACACCTATGTTGGAGAAATCAAGAGTAAGAATGTCCCTTTAGGGAAAGAAAAAGGACAAGACGGGCAGGAAGAAGGAGAAGGCAGAAGGGCTTCCAAAAGAAGACAAAAGGACTAAATCTTGCAGTTCTTAATTTATCAGACTTTTCATTAAATAACGATCATGTGAAGGTTCTTTCAATGAGAAGCCATTAACTTTTCTGATATTTATGTTATATTTATGTTATATTTTCAATATATCGAGACTTTCACAGTTACATTTAAATACATTCCTACAATTTGGTCTGTAGTATACAAATCTTTCTCCTTTGTTGATATCACGCAAATATTGACATCTTTCTTCCCAAAGTGTTATGATTTTTCTAATAATCCTTTTGTTACCTGTTGTTTTTAACATATTGTTTCTTTAAGAACTCTATTACTGCCATGATTGAGTGCTATGCTCTGATTGGTGGTATCAGGGTATATACTTACCTTGTCTTCACTCACCTGTTATCCTATGACTAAGTGCCGCACGGCACGAAACACGTAAGGACACGCCCCCTTTCCGCCATGTGTCATTGTGTGTTTGGATTCTTTGACTACTATGGAAGTTCCGTTTTTTCCATGGATAACTTGTGTGCTGCCTCTTTGATTTGTTCACAGACATCTTAACAGGCCTAAGAAGAGGGCAACCAGCAACCGGAGGTGCGTCTGATTTCAGGACCCTCAGCTTGCAAACCCAGAGAGCTAGATCTCTTAGAGAGTCAAAGGGGAACACCCCCCACTAAGACCACAGGTTTACAAGGGACAGGCTCCAAACAAGCCTTTAGGATGAGAAGACGATAATATCTCCAACGACCCTTACAGGATCAGCCTCCTGGAAAATCCTGAACCACACAGGAAAAAACGGAGAGAGTCACACAACTACTGGCAGACAAGTTGACCAGGGGAAAAAGCTGGGGGAAGAAAAACAAAAAAGGGACTAACCCCAAACCCCTGCGCTCCCAATAGAAGAGCGTGCAACATACTAAAAAAGGAAGTAATAAGGATATACCCGAACTTCCTGACACAGAGGACCCGACCACCCAAGAAGGAAAAAAGTAGACCCAGCAACCTACGAGAGGTACTTGCAACTAGGCCACAAAAAAACATAATTTATGCTTACCTGATAAATTTATTTCTCTTGTAGTGTAGTCAGTCCACGGGTCATCCATTACTTATATCTCTTCCCCAACAGGAAGTTGCAAGAGGATCACCCAAGCAGATCTGCTATATAGCTCCTCCCCTCACATGTCATATCCAGTCATTCGACCGAAACAAGACGAGAAAGGAGTGCAGTGGTGACTGGAGTTAAATTAAAAAATTTTGAACTGCCTTAAAAGACAGGGCGGGCCGTGGACTGACTACACTACAAGAGAAATAAATTTATCAGGTAAGCATAAATTATGTTTTCTCTTGTTAAGTGTAGTCAGTCCATGGGTCATCCATTACTTATGGGATACTAATACCAAAGCTAAAGTACACGGATGAAGGGAGGGACAAGGCAGGAACTTTAAACGGAGGGAACCACTGCCTGAAGTACCTTTCTCCCAAAAATAGCCTCCGAAGAAGCAAAAGTGTCAAATTTGTAAAACTTTGAAAAAGTGTGAAGTGAAGACCAAGTCGCAGCCTTGCAAATCTGTTCAACAGAAGCCTCATTTTTAAAGGCCCAGGTGGAAGCCACAGTTCTAGTAGAATGAGCTGTAATTCTTTCAGGAGGCTGCTGTCCAGCAGTCTCATAGGCTAAACGTATTATGCTACGAAGCCAAAAAGAGAGAGAGGTGGCCGAAGCCTTTTGACCTCTCCTCTGTCCAGAGTAAACGACAAACAGGGAAGAAGTTTGACGAAAATCTTTAGTTGCCTGCAAATAGAACTTCAGGGCACGGACTACATCCAGATTATGCAAAAGTCGTTCCTTCTTTGAAGAAGGGTTAGGACACAATGATGGAACAACAATCTCTTGATTGATATTCCTGTTAGAAACTACCTTAGGTAAGAACCCAGGTTTAGTACGCAGAACTACCTTGTCTGAATGAAAAATCAGATAAGGAGAATCACAATGTAAGGCAGATAACTCAGAGACTCTTCGAGCCGAGGAAATAGCCATCAAAAACAGAACTTTCCAAGATAACAGCTTAATATCAATGGAATGAAGGGGTTCAAATGGAACGCCTTGCAGGACATTAAGAACTAAGTTTAAGCTCCACAGCGGAGCAACAGTCTTAAACACAGGCTTAATCCTAGCCAAAACCTGACAAAAAGCCTGAACGTCTGGAATTTCTGCCAGACGCTTGTGTAGAAGAATAGACAGAGCAGAAATCTGTCCTTTTAACGAACTAGCGGATAAGCCCTTTTCTAAACCCTCTTGTAGAAAAGACAATATCCTAGGAATCCTAACCTTACTCCATGAGTAACTCTTGGATTCGCACCAATACAAATATTTACGCCATATCTTATGGTAAATTCTTCTGGTAACAGGTTTCCTAGCCTGTATTAGGGTATCAATAACCGACTCCGAGAAGCCACGCTTTGATAGAATCAAGCGTTCAATCTCCATGCAGTCAGCCTCAGAGAAATTAGATTTGGATGGTTGAAAGGACCCTGAATTAGAAGGTCCTGCCTCAGAGGCAGAGACCATGGTGGACAGGACGACATGTCCACTAGGTCTGCATACCAGGTCCTGCGTGGCCACGCAGGCGCTATCAGAATCACTGATGCTCTCTCCTGTTTGATCTTGGCAATCAGTCGAGGCAGCAGCGGAAACGGTGGAAATACATAAGCCATCTGGAAAACCCAAGGGGCTGCTAGAGCATCTATCAGCGCTGCTCCCGGGTCCCTGGACCTGGATCCGTAATGAGGAAGCTTGGCGTTCTGGCGAGACGCCATGAGATCCAGATCTGGTTCGCCCCAACGAAGAATCAGTTGAGCGAAGACCTCCGGATGAAGTTCCCACTCCCCCGGATGAAAAGTCTGGCGACTTAGAAAATCCGCCTCCCAGTTCTCCACGCCTGGGATGTAGATTGCTGACAGGTGGCAAGAGTGAGACTCTGCCCAGCGAATTATCTTTGAGACTTCCAACATCGCTAGGGAACTCCTGGTTCCCCCTTGATGATTGATGTAAGCCACAGTCATGATGTTGTCCGACTGAAATCTGATGAACGTCAGAGTTGCTAACTGAGGCCAAGCTAGAAGAGCATTGAATATTGCTCTTAACTCCAGAATATTTATTGGGAGGAGTTTCTCCTCCTGAGTCCATGATCCCTGAGCCTTCAGGGAATTCCAGACTGCGCCCCAACCTAGAAGGCTGGCGTCTGTTGTTACAATCGTCCAATCTGGCCTGCGAAAGGTCATCCCCTTGGACAGATGGGGCCGAGAAAGCCACCATAGAAGAGAATCTCTGGTCTCTTGGTCCAGATTTAGTAGAGGGGACAAATGTGAATAATCCCCATTCCACTGACTTAGCATGCACAATTGCAGCGGTCTGAGATGCAGTCGCGCAAATGGTACTATGTCCATTGCCGCTTCCATTAAGCCGATTACTTCCATGCACTGTGCTACTGACGGGTGTGGAATGGAATGAAGGGCACGGCAAGCATTTAGAAGTTTTGATAACCTGGCCTCCGTCAGGTAAATTTTCATCTCTACAGAATCTATAAGAGTCCCTAGGAAGGGAACCCTTGTGAGTGGTAATAGAGAACTCTTTTCCACGTTCACCTTCCACCCATGCGATCTCAGAAATGCCAGAACTATCTCTGTATGAGACTTGTTAGTTTGAAAACTTGACGCTTGTATCAGGATGTCGTCTAGGTACAGAGCCACCGCTATGCCTCGCGGTCTTAGTACCGCCAGAAGTGAGCCCAGAACCTTTGTAAAGATTCTTGGAGCCGTAGCTACCCCGAAGGGAAGAGCTACAAACTGGTAATGCCTGTCTAGGAAGGCAAATCTTAGGTACCGATAATGATCCTTGTGAATCGGTATGTGAAGGTAGGCATCCTTTAAGTCCACAGTGGTCATGTACTGACCCTCTTGGATCATGGGTAGGATGGTTCGAATAGTTTCCATTTTGAATGATGGAACTCTTAGGAATTTGTTTAGGATCTTTAAGTCCAAAATTGGTCTGAAGGTTCCCTCTTTCTTGGGAACCACAAACAGATTTGAATAGAATCCCTGCCCGTGTTCCGTTCGCGGAACCGGGTGGATTACCCCCATTAGTAAGAGGTCTTGTACACAGCGTAGAAACGCCTCTTTCTTTATTTGGTTTGCTGATAACCTTGAAAGATGAAATCTCCCTTGTGGAGGAGAAGCTTTGAAGTCCAGAAGATATCCCTGAGATATGATCTCCAACGCCCAGGGATCCTGGACATCTCTTGCCCAAGAGAGATAGTCTGCCCCCCACTAGATCAGTTTCCAGATAGGGGGGCCTCTCTTCATGCTGTCTTAGGGGCAGCAGCAGGTTTTCTGGCCTGCTTGCCCTTGTTCCAGGACTGGTTAGTTTTCCAGCCCTGTCTGTAACGAGCAACAGCTCCTTCCTGTTTTGGAGCGGAGGAAGTTGATGCTGCTCCTGCCTTGAGGTTACGAAAGGCACGAAAATTAGACTGTTTGGCCTTTGATTTGGCCCTGTCCTGAGCTAGAGCATGGCCCTTACCTCCCGTAATGTCAGCGATAATTTCTTTCAAGCCGGGCCCGAATAAGGTCTGCCCTTTGAAAGGAATATTAAGCAATTTAGATTTAGAAGTCACGTCAGCTGACCAGGATTTAAGCCATAGCGCTCTGCGCGCTTGGATGGCAAATCCGGAGTTCTTAGCCGTAAGTTTGGTTAAATGTACGACGGCATCAGAAACAAATGCGTTAGCTAGCTTAAGTGCTTTAAGCTTGTTCATAATTTCATCCAATGGAGCTGTGCGAATGGCCTCTTCCAGAGACTCAAACCAGAATGCCGCCGCAGCAGTGACAGGCGCAATGCATGCAAGGGGCTGTAAGATAAAACCTTGTTGAACAAACATTTTCTTAAGGTAACCTTCTAATTTTTTATCCATTGGATCTGAAAAAGCACAACTATCCTCCACCAGGATAGTGGTACGCTTAGCTAAAGTAGAAACCGCTCCCTCCACCTTAGGGACCGTCTGCCATAAGTCTCATGTGGTGGGGTCTATAGGAAACATTTTCCTAAATATGGGAGGAGGGGAAAAAGGCACACCGGGTCTATCCCACTCCTTGCTAAAAATCTCTGTAAGCCTTTTAGGTATAGGAAACACGTCAGTACACACCGGTACCGCATAGTATCTATCCAACCTACATAATTTTTCTGGAATTGCAACCGTGTTACAATCATTCAGAGCCGCTAATACCTCCCCTAGCAATATGCGGAGGTTCTCAAGCTTAAATTTAAAATGAGAAATCTCTGAATCCAGTCTCCCTGGATCAGATCCGTCACCCACAGAATGAAACTCTCCGTCTTCATGTTCTGCAAATTGTGACGCAGTATCGGACATGGCTCTCACATCATCAGCGCGCTCTGTCCTTAACCCAGAGCTATCACGCTTGCCTCTTAATTCTGGCAATTTAGATAATACTTCTGTCATAACAGTAGCCATGTCTTGCAAAGTGATTTGTAAGGGCCTCCCTGATGTACTTGGCGCCTCAAAATCACGCACCTCCTGAGCGGGAGGCGAAGGTACTGACACGTGAGGAGAGTTAGTCGGCATAACTTCCCCCTCGTTGTCTGGTGATAATTTCTTTGCATGTAAAGACTGACTTTTATTCAAAGTTACATCAATGCATTTAGTACACAATTTTCTATGGGGCTCCACATTGGCCTTCATACATAGTGAACAAACAGATTCATCTGTGTCAGACATGTTTAAACAGACTAGCAATGAGACTAGCAAGCTTGGAAAATACTTTTCAAATAAATTTACAAGCAATATAAAAAACGCTACTGTGCCTTTAAGAAGCACAAAAAGCTGTCACAGTTGAAATAACAATGAACCAAATTAGTTATAGCAACCAAATTTTCACAGTAAATGTATTAAGTTAGCAAAGGATTACACCCACCAGCAAATGGATGATTAACCCCTTAATACCCAAAAACGGATAACAAATTAATAATTAACGTTTTTATCACAGTCAAACACACTGTCACAGGTCTGCTGTGACTGATTACCTCCCTCAAAATGAATTTTGAAGACCCCTGAGCTCTCTAGAGACGTCCTGGATCATGGAGGATGAAGTAGGAAGATTGTGACTGAATTTTTACTGCTCAAAAAAGCGCTAAAATAGGCCCCTCCCACTCATATTACACAGTGGGGAAGCTCAGTTAACTGTTTCTATGCAGAAACAAAAGTTAGCCATGGGGTAAAAATCATGCCCCAATAAGTTTTATCACCAAGTACCTCACAAAAGACGATTAACATGCCAGTAAACGTTTTGAACATACATTTTAAAAGTTATGAAGTGTTATTAATAAGCCTGCTACCAGTCGCTTTTACTGCAGTTAAGGCTCACACATTACTTCAGTATTAACAGTATTTTCTGAGTCAAATTCCATTCCCTAGAAAAATACTTCAGTGTACACACACTCCTCAGCCTAATACCAGTCGCTAACACTGCATTTAAGGCTGTACTTACATTACATTGGTATCAGCAGTAATTTCTCAGTCAATTCCATTGCTTAGAAAAATAATTTACTGCACATACCTCGTTTGCAGGGGGGCCCTGCATGCTATTCCCCTCTTCTGAAGTTACCTCACTCCTCAGAATGTGCGAGAACAGCCAGTGGATCTTAGTTACGTCTGCTAAGATCATAGAAAACACAGGCAGATTCTTCTTCTAATGCTGCCTGAGAACAAACAGCACACTCCGGTGCCATTTAAAATAAACTTTTGATTGAAGAAATAAACTAAGTTTAAAAACACCACAGCCCTCTCACAACAACCTATCTTTAGTTAGCTTGCAAGAGAATGACTGGGTATGACATGTGAGGGGAGGAGCTATATAGCAGATCTGCTTGGGTGATCCTCTTGCAACTTCCTGTTGGGGAAGAGATATAAGTAATGGATGACCCGTGGACTGACTACACTTAACAAGAGAAAAACGCACAGACATACAGAAGATACCAAGAGTAAAAACGAAAATCTCCATTCATCTGGTACCCCCCCCCCCGACGCCCAGAGGTCATCCAAACCCGATGGAAATGGATAAACTTTGCTTCCAAAGCCAAAAGGACCTCTCACGGTAAAACTCAGCAGGCTCCGAGTCCGGAACCCCCTCAACAGTAGGCGGACCGATGCAGTCCCTCCGTTTTCTAGTAATGGAGGTAAAAAGAAAAACAGAATTTATGCTTACCTGATAAATTTCTTTCTTTCTCTTGCGATGTATCGAGTCCACGGATTCATCCAATACTTGTGGGATATTATCCTTCCCAACAGGAAGTGGCAAAGAGAGCACCCACAGCAGAGCTGTCTATATAGCTCCTCCCCTAACTCCACCCCCCAGTCATTCGACTGAAGGCTAGGAATAAAAAGGAGAAACTATAAGGTGTAGAGGTGACTGAAGTTTTATAATAAAAAATATTACCTGTCTTAAATAGACAGGGCGGGCCGTGGACTCGATACATCGCAAGAGAAAGAAATTTATCAGGTAAGCATAAATTCTGTTCTCTCTTGCAAGATGTATCGAGTCCACGGCTTCATCCAATACTTGTGGGATACCAATACCACAGCTTTAGGACACGGATGAAGGGAGGGACAAGACAGGTACCTAAGCGGAAGGCACCACTGCTTGTAGAACCTTTCTCCCATAAATAGCCTCCGAAGAAGCAAAAGTATCAAATTTGGAAAATTTGGAAAAAGTATGAAGCGAAGACCAAGTCGCCGCGCCTTACAAATCTGTTTAACAGAAGCCTTATTTTTAAAAGCCCATGTGGAAGCCACCACTCTAGTAGAGTGAGATGTAATCCTTTCAGGAGGCTGCTGGCCAGCAGTCTCATAAGACAAACGGATGATGCTTTTCAGCCAAAAAGAAAGAGGTTGCCGTAGCCTTTTGACCTCTCTGCTTACCAAAATAGACAACAAACAATGAAGATGTTTGACGGAAATCTTTAGTTGCTTGTAAGTAGAACTTTAAAGCACGAACCACATCTAGTTTGTGCAACAGACGTTCCTTCTTGGAGGAAGGATTAGGACACAGAGAAGGAACAACAATTTCCTGATTGATATTCCTATTAGAAACAACCTTAGGAAGAAATCCAGGTTTGGTACACAAAACCACCTTATCCGCATGGAAAACAAGATAAGGTGAGTCACACTGTAAAGCAGATAACTCAGAAACTCTTTGAGCCGAAGAGATAGCTACTAAAAACAGAACTTTTCAAGATAAGAGCTTAAAGGGACACTGAACCCAAAAATTTTGTTTTGTAATTCAGAAAGAGCATGCAATTTTAAGCAACTTTCTAATTTACTCCTATTATCAATTTTTCTTTGTTCTCTTGCTATCATTATTTGAAAAAGAAGGCATCTATACTTTTTTTGGGTTCAGTACTCTGGACAGCAATTTTTTATTGGTGGATGAATTTATCCACCAATCAGCAAGGACAACCCAGGTTGTTCACCAAAAATGGGCTGGCATCTAAACTTACATTCTTGCATTTTAAATAAAGATACCAAGAGAATGAAGAAAATTTGATAATAGGAGTAAATTAGAAAGTTGCTTAAAATTCCATGCTCAATCTGAATCATGAAAGAAAAATTTTGGGTACAGTGTCCCTTTAATATCTATGGAATGCATAAGTTCAAACGGAACCCCTTGAAGAACTTTAAGAACCAAATTTAAACTCCATGGCGGAGCAACAGGTTTAAACACAGGCTTGATTCTAACTAAAGCCTGACAAAACGCCTGAACGTCTGGAACATCCGCCAGACGCTTGTGTAAAAGGATAGACAAAGCAGATATTTGTCCCTTTAAGGAACTAGCAGATAATCCCTTCTCCAATCCTTCTTGGAGAAAAGATAATAGCCTAGGATTCCTGAGCTTACTCCATGAGTAACCCTTGGAATTACACCAGTAAAGATATTTACGCCATATCTTATGATAGATTTTTCTGGTGACAGGCTTTCTAGCCTGAATCAAGGTATCAATAACCGATTCAGAGAAACCACGCTTTGCTAAAATCAAGCGTTCAATCTCTAAGCAGTCAGAAGCAGAGAAAGTAGGTTTGGATGCTTGAATGGACCTTGAAGCAGAATGTCCTTCCTCCGCAGCAGAGTCCATGGTGGGACGGATGACATGTCCACTTGGTCTGCATACCAAGTCCTGCGTGGCCACGCAGGTGCTATCAAAATCACTGAAGCTCTCTCCTGCTTGATTCTGGCAATCAGACGAGGAAGGAGAGGGAATGGTGGAAACACATAAGCCAGGTTGAAGGACCAGGGCACTGCTAGAGCATCTATCAGCACTGCCTGGGGATCCCTTGACCTGGACCCGTAACAAGGAAGCTTGGCGTTCTGACGAGACGCCATCAGATCCAATTCTGGTGTGCCCCATAGCCGAATCAGTTGGGCAAACACCTCCGGATGGAGCTCCCACTCCCTGGGAAGAAAAGTCTGACGACTTAGGAAATCAGCCTCCCAGTTCTCTACCCCTGGGATACGGATTGCTGAAAGATGGCAAGAGTGAGTCTCTGCCCATCGGATTATTTTGGAAACCTCTATCATCACTAGAGAACTCCTTGATGATTGATATAAGCTACAGTCGTGATGTTGTCCGACTGAAATCTGATGAATTTGTCCGCAGCCAGTTGAGGCCACGCCTGAAGCGCATTGAATATCGCTCTCAGTTCCAGAATGTTTATCGGGAGGAGAGTCTCCTCCTGAGACCATAACTCCTGAGCTTTCAGGGAGTTCCAGACTGCACCCCAGCCTAGCAGGCTGGCATCTGTCGTAACTATGACCCACTCTGGTCTTCGGAAACACATTCCCCGAGACAGGTGAACCTGAGACCACCACCAGAGAAGATAATCTCTGGTCTCCTGACCCAGATCTATCTGAGGAGATAAATCTGCATAATCCCCATTCCACTGTTCAAGCATGCATAGTTGCAGTGGTTTGAGGTGTAAGCGAGCAAACGGAACTATGTCTATTGCCGCTACCATTAGTCTGATTACCTCCATACACTGAGCCACTGACGGCCGAGGAATGGAATGAAGAGCTCGGCAGGTGTTTACGAGTTTTAATTTCCTGACCTCCGTCAGAAATATTTTCATTTCTACCGAGTCTATCAGAGTTCCTAGGAAGGAAACTCTTGTTAGAGGGAAGAGAGAACTCTTTTTTATGTTCACCTTCCACCCATGAGATCTCAGAAAGGCCAACACGATGTCCGTGTGAGACTTGGCTAGTTGGAAAGTTGACGCTTGAATTAAGATGTTGTCTAGATAAGGCGCCACTGCTATGCCCCGCGGTCTTAGAACCGCTAGAAGGGACCCTAGCACTTTTGTGAAAATTCTGGGAGCCGTGGCCAACCCGAAGGGAAGGGCCACGAACTGGTAATGTCTGTCCAGAAAGGCGAACCTGCGAAATCGGTGATCTCTGTGGATAGGGATGTGCAGATACGCATCCTTTAAGTCCACGGTGGTCATATATTGACCCTCCTGGATCAGTGGCAGAATAGTCTGAATAGTCTCCATCTTGAAAGACAGGACGCTGAGGAATTTGTTTAGGATCTTGAGATCCAAGATTGGTCTGAAAGTTCCTTCTTTTTTGGGAACCACAAACAGGTTGGAGTAAAAACCTTGCCCCTGCTCTTTTTTTGTCTGGTTTGCAGACAATTGAGAAATGTGAAATCTCCCCCTTAGGGGGAAATCTTTGAAGTCCAGAAGATATCCCTGGGAAACAATTTCTAAAGCCCAGGAATCGTGAACATCTCTTGCCCAAGCCTGAGCGAAGAGAGAGAGTCTTCCCCCTACTAGATCAGGTCCCGGATCGGGGGCTACCCCTTCATGCTGTCTTGGAGGCAGCTGCAGGCTTCTTGGCCTGTTTACCCTTGTTCCAAGCCTGGTTAGGTCTCCAGACTGACTTGGATTGAGCAAAATTCCCCTCTTGCTTTGCAGCAGGGGAAGCTGAAGTGGGACCACTCTTGAAGTTTCGAAAGGAACAAAAATTATTTTGTTTGGTCTTTATTTTATTGGTTTTATCCTGAGGGAGGGTATGGCCCTTCCCTCCAGTGATGTCTGAAATAATTTCCTTCAGTTCAGGCCCGAATAGGGTCTTTCCTTTGAAAGGGATGGTCAAAAGCTTTGATTTTGATGACACATCAGCTGACCAGGACTTAAGCCATAACGCTCTATGCGCTAAAATGGCAAAACCCAAAATTTTTGCCGCTAATTTAGCCAGTTGAAAAGCGGCATCTGTAATGAAAGAATTTGCCAGCTTAAGAGCCTTAATTCTATCCAGAATATCATCTAATGGGGTCTCCCCCTGGAGAGCCTCTTCTAGAGCCTCGAACCAAAAAAGCAGCTGCAGTAGTTACAGGAACAATGCATGCAATAGGTTGGAGAAGAAAACCTTGATGAACAAAAACATTTTTTAGGAGACCCTCTCATTTTTTATCCATAGGATCTTTGAAAGCACAACTGTCTTCAATAGGTATAGTTGTACACTTAGCTAGTGTAGAAATAGCTCCCTCCACCTTAGGGACCGTCTGCCACGAGTCCCGCATGGTGTCAGATATCGGAAACATTTTCTTAAAAGTAGGAGGGGGAGCGAACTGTATACCTGGTCTATCCCACTCCTTAGAAACAATATCCGCAATCCTCTTAGGGACCGGAAAAACATCAGTGTAAACAGGAACTTCTAAGTATTTGTCCATTTTACATAATTTCTCTGGAACCACAATAGGGTCACAATCATCCAGAGCCGCCAATACCTCCCTGAGCAACAAGCGGAGGTGTTCTAGCTTGAATTTAAAGGCCGTCTGAGGGAGCGTCTTTCCTGAATCAGAAATCTCTCCCTCAGACAGCAAATCCGTCATCGCTACCTCAGAACGTTGTGAGGGAATATCGGATACGGCTTCTAAATCATCAGAAAGCTCAGCATTTGTTCTTAACCCAGAGCTACCACGCTTCCCTTGCAACCCAGGCAGTTTAGATAAAACCTCTGTGAGGGCAGAATTCATAACTGCTGCCATGTCTTGTAAGGTAAATGAAGTAGACGCACTAGAGGTACTTGGCGTCGCTTGTGAGGGCGTTACTGGTTGTGACACTTGGGGAGAACTGGATGGCATAACCTCATTTCTTTCTGTCTGAGAATCCTCTAGCGCAACATTTTTAAGTGCTACAATATGCTCTTTAACATTTATAGACTTATCAGTACAAGTGGGACACATTCTAAGAGGGGGTTCCACAATGGCTTCTAAACATATTGAACAAGGAGTTTCCTTGATGTCAGACATATTTAACAGGCTAGTAATGAGGCAAGCAAGCTTGGAAAACACTTTATAAAATGTAAAACAACAATTTCAAAAAACGGTACTGTGCCTTTAAGAGAAAAAAACATGTACACGTTCTGCAAAACTGCTTAAAAATGCAACAAATCCTTCAATTTTTTTTACAGTATATGTAGTAAGCCTTAGTAAGGTTGCACCACTAGTAAAAAATGAAATTAACCCCTTAACAACAAAACCGGATTGACAAGAGTAAAAAAAACGGAAAGAATACACAGTCAGCACCTTGCCACAGCTCTGTTGTGGCGCCTACCTGCCCTTAGGGGTTGAATTTGAGGGAATAAAGCTTCGTTTTGGCCCCAAAATCGAATCAGGACCCTCCTGTGTTGCAGCTTGCTGTCCAGAATGAAAAAACATAATTTATGTAAGAACTTACCTGATAAATTCATTTCTTTCATATTAGCAAGAGTCCATGAGCTAGTGACGTATGGGATATACATTCCTACCAGGAGGGGCAAAGTTTCCCAAACCTTAAAATGCCTATAAATACACCCCTCACCACACCCACAATTCAGTTTAACGAATAGCCAAGAAGTGGGGTGATAAGAAAAAAAGTGCGAAAGCATATAAAATAAGGAATTGGAATAATTGTGCTTTATACAAAAAAATCATAACCACCACAAAAAAGGGCGGGCCTCATGGACTCTTGCTAATATGAAAGAAATTAATTTATCAGGTAAGTTCTTACATAAATTATGTTTTCTTTCATGTAATTAGCAAGAGTCCATGAGCTAGTGACGTATGGGATAATGACTACCCAAGATGTGGATCTTTCCACACAAGAGTCACTAGAGAGGGAGGGAAAAAATAAAGACAGCCAATTCCTGCTGAAAATAATCCACACCCAAAATAAAGTTTAAAGAAAAATATAAGCAGAAGATTCAAATTGAAACCACTGCCAGAAGTACTTTTCTACCAAAAACTTCTTCAGAAGAAGAAAATACATCAAAATGGTAGAATTTAGTAAAAGTATGCAAAGAGGACCAAGTTGCTGCTTTGCAAATCTGAACAATCGAAGTTTCATTCCTAAACGCCCAGGAAGTAGAAACTGAAATAGTAAAATGAACTGTAATCCTTAGAGGCGGAGTTTTACCCGACTCGACATAAGCATGATGAAATAAAGATTTCAACCAAGATGCCAAAGAAATGGCAGAAGCTTTCTGGCCTTTTCTAGAACCAGAAAAGATAACAAATAAACTAGAAGTCTTACGGAAAGACTTAGTAGCTTCAACATAATATTTCAAAGCTCTAACAACATCCAAAAAATGCAACGATTTCTCCCTAGAATTCTTAGGATTAGGACATAATGAAGGAACCACAATTTCTCTACTAATGTTGTTGGAATTCACAACTTTAGGTAAAAAATCAAAAGAAGTTCGCAACACCGCCTTATCCTGATGAAAAATCAGAAAAGGAGACTCACAAGAAAGAGCAGATAATTCAGAAACTCTTCTGGCAGAAGAGATTGCCAAAAGGAACAAAACTTTCCAAGAAAGTAATTTAATGTCCAATGAATGCATAGGTTCAAACGGAGGAGCTCGAAGAGCCCCCAGAACCAAATTCAAACTCCAAAGAGGAGAAATTGACTCAATGACAGGTTTTATACGAACCAAAGCTTGTACAAAACAATGAATATCAGGAAGAAAAGCAATCTTTCTATGAAAAAGAACAGAAAGAGCAGAGATTTGACCTTTCAAGGAACTTGCGGACAAACCCTTATCTAAACCATCCTGAAGAAACTGTAAAATTCTCGGTATTCTAAAAGAATGCCAAAAAATGAAGAGAAAGACACCAAGAAATATAAGTCTTCCAGACTCTATAATATATCTCTCTAGATACAGATTTACGCGCCTGTAACATAGTATTAATCACAGAGTCAGAGAAACCTCTTTGACCAAGAATCAAGCGTTCAATCTCCATACCTTTAAATTTAAGGATTTCAGATCCTAAAGGAAAAAAGGACCTTGCGACAGAAGGTCTGGTCTTAACGGAAGAGTCCACGGTTGGCAAGAGGCCATCCGGACCAGATCCGCATACCAAAACCTGTAAGGCCATGCCGGAGCTACCAGCAGAACAAACGAGCATTCCTTCAGAATCTTGGAGATTACTCTTGGAAGAAAAACTAGAGGCGGAAAGATATAGGCAGGATGATACTTCCAAGGAAGTGATAATGCATCCACTGCCTCCGCCCGAGGATCCCGGGATCCGGACAGATACCTGGGAAGTTTCTTGTTTAGATGAGAAGCCATCAGATCTATTTCTGGGAGTTCCCACATTTGAACAATCTGAGAAAATACCTCTGGGTGAAGACCATTCGCCCAGGTGCAACGTTTGGCGACTGAGATAATCCGCTTTCCAATTGTCCATACCTGGGATATGAACCGCAGAGATTAGACAGGAGCTGGATTCCGCCCAAACCAAAATTCGAGATACTTCTTCATAGCCAGAGGACTGTGAGTCCCTCCTTGATGAATGATGTATGCCACAGTTGTGACATTGTCTATCTGAAAACAAATGAACAACTCTCTCTTCAGAAGAGGCCAAGACTGAAGAGCTCTGAAAATTGCACGGAGTTCCGAAATATTGATCGGAAATATCACCTCCTGAGATTCCCAAACCCCTTGTGCCGTCAGATACCCCTACACAGCTCCCCAACCTGTAAGACTTGCATCTGTTGAGATTATAGTCCAGGTCGGAAGAACAAAGAAGCCCCCTGAACTAAACGATGGTGATCTGTCCACCATGTCAGAGAGTGTCGTAAAATCGGTTTAAAGATATTAATTGAGATATCCTTGAGTAATCCCTTTACCATTGGTTCAGCATACAGAGCTGAAGAGGTCGCATGTGAAAACGAGCAAAGGAAATCGCATCTGATGCGGCAGTCCTAAGACCTAACATTTCCATGCATAAGGCTACCAAAGGGAATGATTGTGACTGAAGGTTTTGACAAGCTGATATCAATGTTAAACTTCTCTTGTCTGACAAGGACAGAGTCATAGACACTGAATCTATCTAGAAACCTAAAAAGGTTACCCTTGTCTGAGGAATCAATGAACTGAATGGTAAATTGATCCTCCAACCATGAACTTGAAGAAACAACACAAGTCGTTTCGTATGAGATTCTTCGAAAATGAGAAGACTGAGCAAGTACCAAGATATCGTCCAAATAAGGAAATACCAAAACCCTGTTCTCTGATTACAGAAAGAAGGGCACCGAGAACCTTTGAAAAAAATTCTTGGAACTGAGGCTAGGCCAAACGGTAGAGCCACAAAACTGGTAATGCTTGTCTAAAAAGAGAATCTCAGACACTAAAAGTGATCTGGAAGAATCGGAATATGCAGATACACATCCTGTAAATCTATTGTAGACATATAATGCCCTTGCTAAACAAAAGGCAGGATAGTCCTACAGTAACCATCTTGAATGTTGGTATCCTAACATAATGATTCAATAATGATAGATCCGGAACTGGTCTGAAGGAATTGACCTTCTTTGGTACAATGAAGAGATAAAAATAAAACCCCAGCCCCTGTTCCAGAACTGGAACTGGCATAATTACTCCAGCCAACTCTAGATCTGAAACACATTTCAGAAATGCTGAGTCTTTGCTGTGTTACCTGGGACACGGGAAAGAAAAAAATCTCTTAGCAGGAGGCCTTAACTTGAAGCCAATTCTGTACCTTTCTGAAACAATGTTCTGAAACCAGAGATTGAGAACGGAATGGATCCAAATTTCTTTGAAGAAAACGTAATCTGCCCCATACCAGCTGAGCTGGAATAAAGGCCGCACCTTCATAGGTACTTAGGAGCTGGCTATAGGTTTCTATAAGGCTTGGATATATTCCAAACTGGAAATAGTTTCCAAACTGATACCGCTCCTGAGGATGAAGGATCAGGTTTTTGTTCCTTGATGCGAGGAAAGGAACGAAAATGATTATTTACCCTGGAAAGAAAGGGAAAGCAAAGTTAACTTAGAAGACATATCGGCATTCCAAGTTTAATCCATAAAGCTTTTCTAGCTAAAATAGCTAGAGACATATACCTGATATCAACTCTAATGATATCAAAAGATGGTATCACCAATAAAATTATTAGCATGTTATAGAATAATAATAATGCTATAAAATTATGATCTGTTACTTGTTGCGCTAAAGCTTCTAACCAAAAAGTTGAAGCTGCAGCAACATCTGCTAAAAATATAGCAGGTCTAAGAAGATTACCTGAACATAAGTAAGCTTTTCTTAGAAAAGATTCAATTTTCCTATCTAAAGGATCCTTAAATGAAGTACTATCTGCCGTGGGAATAGTAGTACATTAGCAGGAGTAGAGACAGCCCCATAACCTTAGGGATTTTTGTCCCAAAAAACTCTAATCTGTCAGATGGCACAGGATATAATTGCTTAAACGTCTAGAAGGAGTAAATAAATTACCCAAATTATTCCATTCCCTGGAAATTACCTCAGAAATAGCATCAGGGAGATTAAACACTTCTGGAATAACTACAGGAGATTTAAAACCTTATTTAAACGTTTACATTTAGTATCAAGAGGACCAGAATCCTCTATTTCTAATGCAAATAATACTTCTTTAAGTAAAGAACGAATAAATTCCATCTTGAACAAATACAAAGATTTATCAGCATCAACCTCTGAGACAGAAACCTCTGAACCAGAAGAACCATTATCAGTATCAGAATGATGATGTTCATTTAAAAATTCATCTGAAAAAAGAGAAGTTTTAAAAGACTTTTATGTATACTAGAAGGAGAAATAACAGACATAGCCTTCTTAATGGATTTAAAAAAAAAAAAAAAATCTCTTATGTTATCAGGAACACTCTGAAAATTAGATGTTGACGGAACAGCAACAGGTAATGTAACAGTACTAAAGGAAATTTTATCTGCATTAATAAGTTTGACATGACATGCAATACAAACAACAGCTGGAGAAACACATACCAAAAGTTTATAGCAGATACACTTAGCTTGGTAGCTCCAGCACTGTGCAGTGATTTTCCTGAAGTATCTTCTGACTCAGTTGCAACGTGGAACATCTTGCAATATGTAAAAGAAAAAAACAACATATAAAGCAAAATTGATCAAATTCCTTAAATGACAGTTTCAGGAATGGGAAAAAAATGCCAGTGAACAAGCTTCTAGCAACCAGAAGCAATAAATAATGAGACTTAAATAATGTGGAGACAAAAATGACGCCCATATTTTTTAGCGCCAAAAAAGACACCCACATTATTTGGCGCCTAAATGCTTATGGCGCCAAAAATGACGCCACATCCGGAACGCCGACATTTTTGACGCAAAAAAAGTCAAAAAATGACGCAACTTCCGGCGACACGTACGACGCCGGAAACAGAAAAAAAAAAAAATTTGCGCCAAAAAAGTCCGCGCCAAGAATGACGCAATAAAATGAAGCATTTTCTGCCCCCGCGAGCCTAACAGCCCACAGGGAAAAAGTCAAATTTTTTAAGGTAAGAAAAAATGATTGAAACAAATGCATTTATCCCAAATATGAAACTGACTGTCTGAAAAATAAGGAATGTTGAACATTCTGAGTCAAGGCAAATAAATGTTTGAATACATATATTTAGAACTTTATAAACAAAGTGCCCAACCATAGCTTAGAGTGTCACAGAAAATAAGATTTACTTACCCCAGGACACTCATCTACATGTTTGTAGAAAGCCAAACCAGTACTGAAACGAGAATCAGCAGAGGTAATGGTATATATAAGAGTATATCGTCGATCTGAAAAGGGAGGTAAGAGATGAATCTCTACGACCGATAACAGAGAACCTATGAAATAGACCCCGTAGAAGGAGATCACTGCATTCAAATAGGCAATACTCTCCTCACATCCCTCTGACATTCACTGCACGCTGAGAGGAAAACCGGGCTCCAACTTGCTGCGGAGCGCATATCAACGTAGAATCTAGCACAAACTTACTTCACCACCTCCATCGGAGGCAAAGTTTGTAAAACTGAATTGTGGGTGTGGTGAGGGGTGTATTTATAGGCATTTTAAGGTTTGGGAAACTTTGCCCCTCCTGGTAGGAATGTATATCCCATACGTCACTAGCTCATGGACTCTTGCTAATTACATGAAAGAAACAACTGCGCATCTAAGGTGCGAAATTAGGCCCCACCCACCTGTTACTCTGTCTGTTGGGCCTTAAAGTAACACCTCAAGTGTTTTAAACAGCCATGTGGGATGTAAACCTCAAAATAAGCCAAATGAACCCTCTAAATAAAAAGTCCCAAAAAAGTTTTCCATACTTCTCAAAAAAACGTTTGCTCTATTATATAAGTGTCAACCAGAAAAGTAACTTAGCCCTTATGCAAGCTTGTAATACTACCATAAGTCTTTTATTACAGCTTACCCTTCCCCTCATGGGGATAATGTCAGCCCTTTTCTTGAAATATCACAATCTTTCTAGAAAAAAATTACTGAACATACCTCAGTGCAGCATAGCCTGCAAACCGTTCCTCAACTAAAGTTTCCTGTACTCCTCAGCCTCTGTGGGAACAGCAGTGGATCTTGGTTACAAATGCTAAGATCATTATCCTCCAGGCAGAAATCTTCATCTTTTTTCTGCTTGAGAGTAAATAGTACACACCGGTACCATTTAAAATAACAAACTCTTGCTTGAAGAAAATAAAACTAATATTTTGTCACCACAATCACTTTACCCTTCCTTACTGCTTAAAGCCGGCAAAGAGAATGACTGGGGGGGGTGGAGTTAGGGGAGGAGCTATATAGACAGCTCTGCTGTGGGTGCTCTCTTTGCCACTTCCTGTTGGGAAGGAGAATATCCCACAAGTATTGGATGAATCTGTGGACTCGATACATCTTGCAAGACAAAAACTAACACTTATCAAAGTGAACAACCCAGCATCCGACAGACTAACCAGCACACCAACCCCACGTGGGTGACATGAACTGTAAGGAACAGCTGCTAGTGCCCGACCAGGACCCGCCTGGTACAAGAACGCTCCGAAACTGTCCAAGAAAAATCAAAGCCCCAAAAGG
The DNA here is from genome assembly GCF_027579735.1 of Bombina bombina. Taxonomy (NCBI): domain Eukaryota; kingdom Metazoa; phylum Chordata; class Amphibia; order Anura; family Bombinatoridae; genus Bombina; species Bombina bombina. The sequence continues at coordinate 726,580,024 of NC_069504.1, forward strand.
GATCGATAACCAACTATAAACATAACTATGTCATTATATAGTACTGCGCAACTTCCGAGGAAGTGCCCACGCGACAACAAAATCGCAAGTATCAGTTCCAAAGAAGAAATGTTCCCAAAAACGGAAAATAACAGACATGAGCTTCGTAAAACAAAATAAACACATCCTATCCGGATCAAATAAAATGAAGGCAGCACCCATGGGTGAACCCCCAAGGAGAATGGGCACGCTAACAGGATCAGCTGATCAGGGGCCCCATTCTCCTAAGCTTAGAACTGGAACAGATACATAAAAATAAAAAAAATAAAAATAAAAAAACGAGACGTCAAGGAGATTGGCTTCATCCCCATACGTCTAACCCAGTTTGCCATCCCGCACAGAAGACCGAGGATCCCTCGGCTCAGTAGGACCGGAATCCACAAAGACGTGCCAGTCTATAACGGAAGGCAAAATGTTCCCCCGCCGGATCGATGGGCGACCCCCGCCACGAGGGAGGAGTCCCTGAAGCCTAATAGGCCATCGCTTCCACAAAAGGTCGAACAGACTCAGGCGATCTCATGCTCAACGGACCCTGGTTAACAGAACACGGACAGTATCTTAAATATACTTCTCTTGGGAGATATAAATGTGCCAGTAACGGCCATAGGGACACCTGCTTGCATAGCAAAAGAAGGTTCTTGGACACGCACCTCACTGGACATGGAATCCTAAGGGGTGGATGGCTCAACGCACTCTACGCTCCCTGAATCGGGGGCAGAGAGTACTCTAGCACGGCAATCGGAACATAACTGATGGGCATGGATAACCCGGGCCATTTCATACACCTCACAAGACGTATACTCTGAATAGGAGATGAACGTCTCTAAAAAAAAAATCAGAATCCTCCATAACTTGGAGATTGCAAATATGGACAAAAGCTAAACGGCACCTTACACCCCCAATGATTGGGGCACTCTCCACCTCTTGTGAACCAGACAACTAACGAACAGATTCTGTTGTCACTTGGTCAAAGTACGGAAATGGAAGTACGTGACCACACCCGGTCACGCGGTACACTGTGTAAGCCAGCAAAAAAGGCTGGTCAGTCCAACAGGACCATGCAGTCTGATAAGGCCGTTATGTTCCAAATAGCCATGAGCCTAAGCATCACAACACATTAGCAGACAGAATCATATCAAACATGATTAAAGTCCCCCCCTGTTTAATAACCCCCCCACAGGAGATATTAACCCTTGATTCCATAAGATAAAGGAGTCCCACTGGGACCCTGACTTCTTTCGTTAAAATTACATTCACATATCGAAATAAAATGAAACGATCTAGGCCTCCTGTGACGAAAGACAAAGAATGACTGAGGGATGAGGGAAGTAGGGGAGGTATTTAAACCTTTGGCTGGGGTGTCTACCTCTTCCTGGTGGCCAGGTTCTGAATTTCCAAAAGTAATGAATGCAGCTGTTGACTCTTCCCGTTTAAGACAAAAAGTACAATACAAAAGCACAGAGTCTGAATTTTAAATGAATATTGGATTATTTTTTTCTGACAAATTTCAGTTAGTTCAGGAGTCACAGCTTTGTAGACTGGGAAAGTCTAGGGGACGAGGTTGAAACAAATCCCGAAAGCCAGTCAATGTGCTGACTCTTTGCATCGCTTTGAAGAGATCAGTCACAAGTACAAACAGAGCTTTGCTATTGGTGCTCTGCGTTAAGGAAAACTTACACAGTGCAACCAGAGCCCAGTGCTGTATAGCAGTGCTGCAAAGCATAAGCGCTAACAGTTCCTGAATGTGTCCTGTTACTGCAGACATGATGCATTTTCTGCAATTACATCTCAGATCACAGCATGTCCTGCCTTGGGGCTTGTAAACATTTTTCATAATTTGTTCACTATTCTGATGTTTAATGAACCTTAGGTTCAATCAGGTTTGTTAAAAGTTGAACTGACCATACTTGAAATTAAAGAAAAAACAAAACAAAAAAACAAACATCACCCCCCCCCCCCCATAAACAGTCAAGATATCTCTTTTTAAAAATGAAAGAAGTTAGTATTGTTCAAAAGCAACTTACCCACGCATCCCACCACAAGGAGTTTACCCAGGAAAAGAAGGAAGTCTGTAACTTTATCCAGGACGGCAACACTAAAGTAAGAAAAGAGGAAACTGAGGTTATGAGAAAGGAGCCTGATGGCATCTCTTAGAAATAATTCAAAATGAATCATTACATATTCTATTACAGTAGTTAATGACACATCCATGATTTAAAGGGTTACTATAGTGATAAAATGACATGCTCTTATTTGTTGCAGTATTGTTAATGATAAAATTACATGCAGTAAATGCTGTATGTTTAAACCCCCCACAAATGGGTTAAACGTATAGTTACAGTTAAACGCATAGTTCTAGTTCCACCCAGAAGCCAGAGAGAACTGTCGGTCCCAAGCAGACATTGCCGTTGATCCAATCAGCAGCACTAGTTGCATGAACTGTGTAACTAGCGCTGCCGATTAGATCAGTTGCAGTTTATAGCAGTTCTCTGCGATTCCAGAGCAGTACATTAACTCCCTTTGCGGGAGTTAAACACATAGCGTTGCAGCTTTACTAGTGATAAAATTACATGCTTTAACAAATTAACGGCCCTTTAATGGGTGGCAGTGGCAAATAACATCAGAGAGCCTTATGAGTATAATGCTGTGACCTTTATAAGACCGTAGTTAATACACAGAAGGTGCAACCCTACTGCAAAATTTAATTTTTGCAAAATAACATAATTTATGCTTACCTGATAAATTCCTTTCTCCTGTAGTGTAGTCAGTCCACGGGTCATCCATTACTTATGGGATATTAACTCCTCCCCAACAGGAAGTGCAAGAGGATCACCCAAGCAGAGCTGCTATATAGCTCCTCCCCTCTACGTCACACCCAGTCATTCGACCGAAAACCAAACGAGAAAGGAGAAACTATAGGGTGCAGTGGTGACTGGAGTATAATTTAAAATTTAGACCTGCCATAAAAAACAGGGCGGGCCGTGGACTGACTACACTACAGGAGAAAGGAATTTATCAGGTAAGCATAAATTATGTTTTCTCCTGTTAAGTGTAGTCAGTCCACGGGTCATCCATTACTTATGGAATACCAATACCAAAGCTAAAGTACACGGATGACGGGAGGGACAGGCAGGATCTTTATACGGAAGGAACCACTGCCTGAAGAACCTTTCTCCCAAAAACAGCCTCCGAAGAAGCAAAAGTGTCAAATTTGTAAAATTTGGAAAAAGTATGAAGAGAAGACCAAGTTGCAGCCTTGCAAATCTGTTCAACAGAGGCCTCATTCTTAAAGGCCCAAGTGGAAGCCACAGCTCTAGTAGAATGAGCTGTAATCTTTTCAGGAGGTTGCTGTCCAGCAGTCTCATAGGCTAAACGTATTATGCTACGAAGCCAAAAGGATAGAGAGGTAGCAGATGCTTTTTGACCTCTCCTCTGTCCAGAATAAACGACAAACAGGGAAGAAGTTTGGCGAAAATCT